>NW_028281415.1:550000-654797 GCF_059751285.1 Brachycentrus maculatus
TTACATGTGTTGCCTCGGTACTCCAGGGGTGTGCATTCCTTACTTACCTGCGTGACATATAAAATCGCAACCAGTACCTACCATACCTTACTAAGAAGTACCTAAACTTACCTTACTACGTACCTCTACTGCCTACCCTAATTACTTCTCTATACACGCCACTGCAGTACACCCCACAAATTGGATGTCCGTCATAAATATTACGAATGTCCCGTAATTTAGGGTAAAATTTGTGTTACGACTAGATTACCATTTTCCTGGGAAGAATTGTTTTGCATAGGTATATTTCATTTTTTCAAACGTTTTAATAATGGACACCCTATGCAGCAGAGATGTTTTGGTATAATTATTAATGATTATGTTTCAACAAGAGCTAATTTCCTCTTATCTAATGTATTTTAATTGCATCGACTTTATTATTAAATCTTTTACTTGGTCTACTAGTATTGACTAGTTAGTGATTGTGCAAACATCATTTCCTCGGACTAAACAATGGAACGCGGGTCAACTGTGAACTTACTCCCAGAACGTAAGTTTTGAAGAACGCAGAACAGAAGGAGTTTTATGGCATCTGTGCAATAGTAATACTTCAACTACACTTACATTATTACGTTATGACGTTCTCTTAACCAACGCCGCTTTAACTCGGCTGTCCAAATTCAAAACACAGTAAGTGACATTTTTTTTGTAGTACGTTTTTTTTTGCATTTTTGGACTAAGTAGATTCTATTTAGTCCAAAAATGCAAAAAAAACGTACTACAAAAATATGTCCCTTACTGTGTTTTAAGTTTGGACAGCCGAACTGGCCTCTTCTAGGAATGCCTCGCGCCTAAAATACACGCAGACAAGTAGCAACTAGATGTAATGTTCATAAAATCATAAAAAATGGCGTGACTACGCTTTCAAAAAGTAGATTCAACACAAGAAGCAGCAGAAAACAACAGAATTTTTTTATTTTAAAAAAAAAATATTGTTATGTGTGGCTTTTTCCTGTATATATTTTTTACAGTTTGTGAAATGTTAATTTTTTAACGTGCAATTTTCTTTGATTAATTCGACAGTCACTTTGTGGTAAAACCTATCCATTTTTAATTTAAGTTTTACTTATTAAATACCACTATTTCTTAAAATCTACTGTGACACGTGTTTCGATGCATTCCACATCATTTTACCGTCTTTGTTACAGTGTTTGAAAATGATGCGGAATGCATCGAAACACGTGTCACAATAGTTTTTAATAAATTGTGGTATTTATTAAGTAAAACTAAAATTAAAAATTAATAGTGTGAGTTTCTAATACGGAATAAAAGTTCTGTTTTCTTAGTGTTTTGAAATAATTGTAACTTCTCTTTAACCGACTTTTTCGTTATCCGGCCCTGGGTCGCTCCCGTCAAGGCCGGTTAAGAGAGCGTCTACTGTATTCTAAGATGTTCCTAAAGGTTAGAGTTAAGTGAACAGGGTAACAAAGTTGAATATGAGATTAAACCTCCCAGAGAGCATGAAGCAACTTTATCGTCCGAGCAAAATTAGTACTAAAGGAGTATGAGAGAAAAATTATTTTCAACATTTTGAGTGTGTCCAAATACTTCACAAAATCTGGATTATCTCCAATTACAGCAGTTATTTTCATATTAATTTTGACAGTCTGGGCATTTACGGGGCTGACGACCGTCATAGGCTGGTTTAAGTGATCACTTTACACACGTGTAACATTCACCAATTCTACCCATTATTGACAACCACATCACTCGAATTCTCGGAAGTTCTTTCTTTTTATTATGCATATTTTGATTTTAATTTACAATCATGTGCCCCCACTACAATTTTCTGTGTCAAGGACACATTTTATGAAAATTATTTCATTTATACTTTATTACTATTTACTTGTTTGTTTTTAATCATCGAATCATGGATCATATGACCGAATGACATAATCTATTAGTTTCAATCTACTTCCATTATCTATATATTGATAACTGTTGTATACATAGTTTAGTTATTTAATGACTTTATGGATAAATGGATAATGGAAGCATGTTATAGAGCTCTATAGCGTAATACTAAAAGTTCCTTTGACCAAATATACTGAGCATTTTTTTTTTATATATTTGTTGACTATTATATATCTCTCTCTGGTCTCAATCCTGCGGATTGGTCTGCAGCAACTGATAACATCTCCTTCGCCATTCTAGTCTATTTTCCGAAACCCTCTTCAGCTCTTTATACGTCGAGCAGCCCATGTCCTCGTATAAATCGCTTAGATATTTGCACCATGGACGTCCTCTGGCATTTATTCCCCCGAAGTCCCCTCTATTATTATGTGGAGGAAACCCTCTCGTCTTAAAACGTGACCGATCCATTTGGCGCGTCTCTTGTTGATAGTCGCGAGTAGGTGCTTTCTTTCTTCGATTAATCGTAGTACCTCGTCGTCGTTGGAGATGTGGTCTCTCCAGGATATCCCGAGCATTATTCTATAGGTTCACATCTCAAACGCATTCAGCCTATTCTTATCTCTTTCAGATAGGCACCATGTCTCGCAGCCATACAGTAGCACATTCCATACATACTCCATATATACATATAAATACAGTTACTGCATACATTCATTGAAAAAATTATAAACATAATTAACTTTTTTTTGCAGAGACCCACCATGTGTCTTGTCGGTGGAGTTATTTTTACATATCGCTTACTCCTTTCAAGAACGTCATAAATCAAAAATCGTCAATTTTCAGTGGTGCATGTTTTCGGAATGCTTAGAAAATGTACTATATCCCAGCAAAAGAGGCATATTTTTAACTAAATATTTACCCGCTACAGGGCGGAAAGTGTTGTTTTTGCATTTTAAAGAAAATGTATTGTTTGATTATTTTTTAAGAATACTAAATATTTTTCAAATGGAGAAAAAACCTTCAGTTTTACCTAAAAATCTCTTTTGCACAGTAAAAATTTCAATATGTGGCTTGATATTTATTTTTAAAACATTGTATTATATTTTCAAACTTTAAAAACGTTCTCCTGAATAATCATTTTTTTTATTTATGACGTTCTTGAAAGGAGTGAGAGATATGTCTTATTTTTATTGTTTTTATCTATTTTAACCTAATATACACACAAAAAAAGAGAGAAACAAAATTAATAATTTGAAACTTTTTTTACAATTTTCATAAAATTAACTCTTGACTTCTCAATTTTTAAAACCTTATTTTATACCTTATTGAATTTTAAACCTCATTAAATTAGCTAAACGAAACAAAAATCCACTAAATGATCTATAAACCTTGTACATAATAAGCTAGGTAAATAATAAATGCAATTCCCATCTAAAAAAAAATTACCTGATTTTCATTGGAAATCAATGCATTCCAAATTTTCTTTGATGATATCTTAAGTATTCCGTTATATCTATAAGTATCTTTTATCTGCCAATCAATGTGGCTTGTTAAATTATATACCTGAGGTCAATAACGTAAACTAGATTACAATATGTACTGTTATCATTTACAATATAGGTGATTCCGAGATATCAATAATTGAGATTATAAAAAATCACAGGATTGCCTATCAAACGTATTATTGTTTTACTTTAGGAGTTGATGGCGGGACGGAAGCAGCCATGCATTCTGTCGTGGGGATGATTAAGAAATCTATATCAAAGTGTTGGTCCGTAAAAACACTTAAAAGAAAGATCCCTATTATAGAATGGCTACCAAAATACCGACTCGAACTTCTCATACAAGATTTGATTGCAGGTAATATATTATTTTTTAAAGTATAATTTGTATTTCTTGAATATTTTCCGCAGATACTTTGTGGCACATTTTATAAACTTTATAAGTTAATTAACTTTTTTTTCACCACTTTTTTTTTATTAATACAATTTAACTTACCGGTTTCGACAATGTCATCATCAGGGTTTATTTTAAATCAAAAACATTAAAAACAGGATTTTTATGGAGTATGTGGAAGCTTTTGGTGAGAGTATTTTAATGTTTTAATGTTTTTGATTTAAAATAAACCCTGATGATGACAAGGTATTGTCGAAACCGGTGGGTTAAATTGTATTAATAAAAAAAAAAGTGATGAAAACAATGTTAATTAATTTTAAAAAGTTTATAATTTGTATAATTAAAATGTAACTTTGTTTTAAAATCACTGTAAATTTAAAAAGTTTCATTTAAATTATAAAATGGAAAATCACAAAGTTAGTGCTTCAAATATAAATTATATATTTAATTTTTATGTTTTTACATTATTTTTTTTAAATGAAAATAATGTGGTGTGAAGTTCCTGGGTCAGTGTGTCTCCTGGCTTATCCTTGCTAAAAGTGTAAAGTGTTTTGTGATTACCCTATCCGGCTTCAACAAGGGGATTGAAATCTCCTATATTTGAATTTTAATTCGATAAAGTTTTATTATAAGAACTACTTACTTCATATTTTTGGAATCTTAAAAAATATTATTTTTATAAGTTCAAATAGTTAATTGTTTCAAAATGTTTTTTTGATAAAAAGCACAATCAGCCGATACCGCAAGTGTTACGTACTTATGTATCAGGACGTTCATTTTTGTCTGCTAGCGACATGTTATTTCATTCACTCTAATAAATGTGGTATTACCAGTAGGAAGGAGACAAATAGATTACTCCGCTTTCGTTTGATCTGATTTCCGGCCTCTCGGTCTCGCTTAGTCAGCACTTGGCTGCGAACTGGAAAAGACGTGGTATCTGTAACCCAGCTGGCGCTACGAGCTGGAGTTATGAGCTGCGTACTACGATTTCCATACAAATATGAACTGGGGTCTTTTGAAAACTCGCTTCGAATTATGTGTAGTTTTTGGATGATCATTACGAGAAAGGTTAAAACAGCTTTTAGTAACTAACCCATCATTGAGATTCTGAACAAACTAGCATTTTTTAAATTCAAAACGTATTATTATCTTTATGGTTTTTTGTACTATATTTTCCCAAGAAAGACAGATAATTTTTCGTTTATCTGCTGCCATTTTTTGGTGAAATACATTTTATAATGAAATTGATAATAAAAATACAATATAGCTAATACAATATAGCTAATAATATAAATAATAAGAATTTAATATATTGATTTTGGCATTCGTAATAACAAAACCCTGCGGCCAGTAGAATAAATTTGTGGAAAAATGTATAAAATTTGTGTTTTGTTCTTTACAAAAAAGGGATTAATAATTGAGCTTTAGTTTACCTGAAGAGGTATGGTAGCAACTGCAGTGTAAATTTTATTTCAAGTTGATTTTTCAGTGATGTCAACCAGATGTTACAAAGAGATAGAAATGTGTTAGAAAGAGAAATAAATACCTGCACTCTTTCCTCTTTCTTCCGATTAGGCTTTGTTTCTTCTTAAATTGACATATTTTAGATAGAGGTTGAGAGATTTATGAACACCTAGATAAGGCAGTAAAGATCAGAGGTTTCAAACTTAAAAGTCACCAAAGGCCGCATAAGGTATTTTGGGTACGCCGGCGGGCCACATCAAAAAACTCAAAAATCTCATTTTCATTTTTATCTAACTTCAAGTGAATACTTTATTATCAAAGACAATCACATGAGGTACAGTAGATCCAACTTTATGATTTTGTAAAAGAATATCATATTTTCCCATACAAAAAAATTATTTCAATGAAGAATTACAATAATGAAAAATATAACTGCGGGTATCCGCATGTGACCCGCGGGCCGCGAATTTGACATGCCTGGTCTAGATGATTCAATTATGAAATGCTGCTATCTTAATTGGGATTATTATGACGTAAAAAGATTAAAATCGACATAAAACCCACTTACAAAAGCATAAACTGATTGTTTATAATTTTATTATATGAATTAAATACCTTTTAAGCCCATGGAGTGTAATATTGTGTTTCCGAATTTTTTTAATCAGAATTTGTCATCTTAAATACTTTGAGATGGCAGACTTTGATAACGTTTTTATATAATTCGTCATCTCCACAATGGTGACATTGTATAAAGTGTCAAGGTAACTAATATGTTAAAGAAAGACCAATGTAAGACCTAATTGCAATAAATAAGAAACATAATATTTTCAAGATTGATAAAGAAGTTTTATTCCGATAGCTTTTAAAATAGCTCAGACTAATCAAGAGCTCTTGGAGTATCAACCGTTTGTAGTGTGTGAAGCGCATATGCACATATATGCAAGTGTTCATGCATTGAAGGATTTTTCATACTTTTTACTAGTCTGTTGCTCAACCATTATATCGACGTGCCCTACGTAACGTGCTCTAACTACATTTTTGTCAATTTTGAGATATTTGGTGTACGTTATCAACTGACCGTTATCTACAAATATAAATAAACAAAAAAAAAATGTAAAATAAATTACGCCTAGTTTTCAGGAGTATAAGACGCTATCTACATCGAATTTTCAAAATGAACTGAACTCCTAAAACCCAAACTACTTGATTTTGACAAAGCATAAAGTTTTAAAACGATGTAATACATTATGTTATCGTTTTTTTAATTTATAATACCAGTTTAGAATTTCAGATAAAACCGTTAATTAAAAAAAAATATATATTTTAAAAAAAACTTCTAAGCTCTCTCCAGTAAAGTAACAGATTTGCAGATAGAGTACTTTACGTAAGGGCCGTCGATATAATACACATCCTAAATATTCCGCACACTCTTCGTGGCTTACAATCAGTGTGTTGATTGGTTTGCTTCTTTTATGGTCATTTTCCATCTGTCTCCATCCTCCACTCGTCTCTTCAACTCGGTGTACCCGCTACAACGCATGTCGGATAATTTGGTGCATTTAGGTTAAGCGGGGTCGTCCTCTGTAGTTTGTGCCTTTGCATATGCCTTTCGCAATCGTAAGAAGTAGGCCTGGGTGTCTTATATTATGGCCACACACTGGAAGAAAATATTTTCTCATACAATATTTATTTTTTAAATTCATCACAACTTTGTTTTATCTTAAGGTATAAGTGTCGGATTGACTGCAATTCCACAAGGCATAGCGTATGCAGGAGTAGCTGATTTACCCCTTGAAGTATGTATTCTAACTCATTTACCAAACTTATGATGAATCAGCGTCTTTTTAAGGAAAATGAAAAGTAAAACAATCCATCAACACTGAACAAAAGTGAAATATTTAATTTGCGAGATTTCACAATTTCAGCGCATTTTACAATTTTGAATATACAAACTAACCTAACCTAACCTGATTTATGTTTCTTTCAGTATGGGTTGTATTCCGGATTTATGGGATGTTTTGTGTACCTGATACTCGGTAGCTGTAAAGATCTGACGATAGGTCCTACTGCGATATTGGCCCTAATGACACAGAAGTATGTGCTGGGCTATGGAGCTGATTTTGCCGTGCTTTTGACATTTCTCAGTGGATGGGTCATATTACTGTTAGGAGTCTTTAATTTAGGTCAGTCATACTAGATAACATATTTTGCACAAAAAAAGATTTTTCATTTAGACATCTCAACATGGATGAAGATGAATATGGAAGTCTGGGTGCTTAACCTGTTAACCGGGGAGTTCATTTTTTAATTACGCAACATACAACGGGCGCAAACTCCTTCACTAGGACGTGTCAGTACGTCACGCCCAGTGGACGTAATTTCATATATTACATTTATGCTTAAAGTAAATGAAAAGATAATGAAATACATATTTTTTTTTTACATATTTATACATATAAATCACAAAGAACAATACAAAATTACAGACAAATAGAAAATAATTAATGCGAGACATGTATGGTCTTCATACATGTAGACATGTTGTTGTTTGAAAATGTATGTCCAGCCCATTCCAGGGCGCAACACATATTTTAAGGACGTATTCATATGTCCTAACCCTTACCTGAAATTGTTTACGTTTGACGTATTTATACGTCCTGCCCGGTTAACAGGTTAAGTGATCACTATATGCACGTGTAACATTCACCATTTTACCCATGATTGACAATACTACTCAAATTCAAATCATATAATTTGTGTAAAGACTCCCATATTTTTCATCTGTTGACATTTCAATATGTAAAAAGAACTCCAAAACGGGGAAACCCAGATTTGTGAAAAGAATTTGGACACACCCAAGCTGTAAATAATTTTTCAGTTTTTGTTGCATCTGGCACCCTGTTATAATAGTAATTTTCCATCTCTATGAACATTTGAATATGGGACAAATGTAACGGAAATGTCATTCTTAATTAGCTGTAATTATCACATTAAAAACATACTACGATGAGCACACACAATTATGTTTTGTGATCTGAATAAATGTGTCAGTCAAATAAAGAAAAACTATTATGTTGAAGTGAGTAAATATCGACTAATTGAACAGTGCGTTCAAAACACCAAGGATATTTATACAACCACTCAAATATAAGAGCAGGTGTTTTTGTATTTTTATTTCAAACCATAATACGGTGATCTGCCAATATTTTTGGATTTTTTTTTCCATTATTAAAACATTGTTTTAATGTTAGATAGTTTTTAGGTCGATTTGTTTAGTAATACTATTTATTATTACAATTTATTTGGTTTACAAAAAGAGGACTAATTTTTTTACATTTTGGCAATTTATAACATTTTTTGAGGACACCTGGATATAGATACTACAAATTAATCTAAAAGTTTTTTTTAACACACTATGGACGGGAAAGGTATTTTTACCTGTTCGGTCGATTGTTGATATTTTTACCATCTGCGCCGGCCTCGTTTAAAAGTCAGAATAGAAGGAATTACATATTTAATGTTTTTATATAAAAATTATGTACCAATCTCTTTGTTAAGATCTTAACTATATGTACATAATTATCAAATCCCATTGCCAGCGGTCTGCATGTCGCTCACTCCTTTCAAGAACGTCATAAATCAAAAATTGTCAATTTTCAGTGCATGTTTTCGGAATGCCTAGAAAATGTACTATATCCCAGCGAAAGATGCATATTTTTAACTTAATATTTACCCGCTACAGGGCAGAAAGTGTTGTTTTCGCGTTTTGAAGAAAAGGATATTTGATTATTTTTTAAAATAAACTTGTTATTTTTTAAATGGAGAAAAAACCTTCAGGTTTAACCTAAAAAGATCTGTTACACAGTAAAAAGTTCAATAAGTAACTTGATACTTATTTTTAATAAATTGTATGATATTTTTAAACTTTAAAAACGTTCTCCTGAAAAATCAAGTTTTTTGATATTTGACGTTCTTGAAAGAAGTGAGCGATGTGTAAAAAACACCCGTCTGAAGTGTGTTAATATTATAAAGCTGCCATAAACCCTGTTCACTATTTCTTTCCCCTTTCCTGATGACTTATATAATTTAAACAGTTTGTTGCATATCCCTTTCTGTTAATATGTTGTGTAAATATGTTGCAGGTTTTATAATAGATTTTATTTCGATGCCTGTTACAACAGGATTCACAACGGCAGCTGCTATCACAATTGCTTTTACACAACTTCATTCTTTACTTGGATTACACGGCAAGTATATTAAATATTTATTTAATTCCTCATAGGATTTGATAAATTTTTACTTTTCTATCCTTACATTTAAAATTGCAGTAAATAAATATTACAAATCCATATTTTATCAGAAGTTCAAAATCTCGTAAAAGGAAGGTATGCTAGACTTTAAATGCAAAGTGAAACAGTTTAAATTAATACAACAAACCATAACACAGATTGCCTTCTCTTTTGATGTACAGTACAAACCACTACATGTTCTTACCAATTCCACAGCTTGTTATGCTACAGACATGGAAATGTCGTTTTATTTCATATTTCATTAAATAATGTGTGTAGGTATAAAGTTTATTTTTTTACATGGTCTATATAAAATTTAAGTTTTTTACATCAACACTTCTTGGTCTGAATTTTATATAAGAATAAAACAACAACTAAATAGCTTTTAAGACTTTTATTTTAACAGATGCCAGATTTCATCGTTATGGACAACATCATCAGGCTGATGATGTCAATAATGACGATTCCCAGTTGCTGCTCAAATATAATAGGAGTGGAAATAGCCATTTAGTTTTTGTTTTATTCTTATAATGTATATGAAATTTTATGAATTTTGAAGTTATTAATTTCCAATAAATATTAAGTATTTTTCTTTTTATATTTTCAGGTAAATCAAATACTTTTCTCGAAGTGTGGATTAATTTAATAAAATATTTTGACACTATAAACCTATGGGACTTACTCTTGGGCGTAGTAACAATAGTCATATTGGTCCTCTTACGGGTACATAGTTAATTATGATTTTTTTATTCAAATTACGCATTATAAAATTCCTTAAAATAAATATATTTCTCTTGTCCAGGAACTCAGAAAACTAGGAAGCCGTACATCTGGTCCCGAAGTTCCAACATATAAGAGTATTGTGTACAAATTAAACTGGCTGATTTCTCTGGCTAGAAATGCCATTGTCATAATCCTCGGATGTGTTTTGGCTTTTGTTTTGGAAAAATATGACCTGAAACCATTCGCAATGACAGGTTAGTTTCATTAATTTAACCCTGGGTGATTATGATGGCTTACGTATGATGAGTGCTGACATGCGATTTGAAATGTTCACAAGAAATTTAGCAACATATCGCTCACTCCTTTTTCAGAAAAAAACTCACAAAACTCGATTTTTCAGGAGATCGTTTTTAAAGTTTAAAAATATAATAAAATGTATTAAAAATAAATATCAAGCCACTTATTGAACTTTTTACTGTGCAACAAATCTTTTTAGGTAAAATCTAAATGTTTTTTATCCATTTGAAAAATATTTAGTAAATTTAAAAAAAAAATTAATCAATACCTTTTCTTCAAAATGCATAAACATCACTTTCTGCCCTGTAGCGGGTAAATATTAAGTTAAAAATATGCCGCTTTTGCTGGGATATAGTACATTTTTTGGGCATTCCGAAAACATGCACAACTGAAAATTGATGATTTTTTATATATAACGTTGTTGAAAGGAGTGAGTGATGTGATTCTTTGATTTGTCATTGCCCCTCACATGTTTGGTACTGCAAAAGAAAAAAAAAGAAAAACAGTCATCCCTATGTATTCTCGGATTTATATTCTTCAAATAATTTCAATAATTTGTAACTTTTACAATAAAACCAAAGTAATCTGTTTGGTAATGCTATATTTTAACAAACAAATGTTTGCGAAATCCATGCATTATGTTTGTAGAAGGATGACTTATTGGCTAAAAGTACAATCTCCATATTTCTGGTTTCGCTTTTCACACCTTTCGTGAAGACTAACGTTTTATTATTATATTTATTTTTAAAGTTTGAAAATGATGCGGAATGCATCGAAACACGTGTCACAGTAAATTTTAAGAAATAGTGGTATTTACTAAGTGAAACATTAATTAAAAATGGATAGATTTTACCACAAAGTGGCTGCCGAATTCCATTAACAAAATAACATTTAAGAAAAAATTAATAAATAAAAATAGAAAGCACACATTTCTAAAATGTTTAATCACTCAATGCATATGAATGAATGAAAATATTAAAAAATCTATCAAACAATAATGCAATCAAAACATTTAAAACGCTTAGTGGAAGGAGTTGTCAAGAAGCATGCTGTCCACCATGCGCAATGTTTAGTATTACAAGTGTTGCTGTTACGTTCAACATTTGGTGCTACAAAAGTGGTAAAGAAGCTGTTTTTGAAAAAAAAACATTTCATCTCTTACACTGTTTTGAAATTCCACATTGTGTTAAAATTTGAAATCAACCGGTGAATTAGGATTTTTAACAAACAAAAATTTGCATTTTAATTTATATAGATTTATTGGAGTCATCATTATGAATTATTTTCAGGGCAAGTGGATCAGGGGTTGCCGCCTTTTGGTCTACCTCCCTTCTCCACCAACGGATCTAATAACGAGACTTACAACTTTGTGCAAATGGTGGAACATTTGGATTTTAGCATTCTCACTATCGCACTCATTTCTATCCTGGAAGCTGTCGCAATTGCGAAAGCTTTCTGTGAGTATCTAGAAATATCGGTCGTGTAAAGGCAAAGGGGTATATCTGTCTCAGACGAAATTTTACAGGAGAGCAAAAAAAACTTGTGATATTAAATAACTCATTTGTTTTATGTATTTTTATATGTATGGTACATATCTTAAGAAAACTAAATAAGTATCGCAACTACAGCTTTATTCTTTTGCCAGATTATGGAAAACACTATTTCAGACATTTTGTGGAACAAACTTATACATAAAATGAAAATTTTTACAGTTATACCCCTTTGCCTTTACACTACCGATATATTTTTGGGAGTTATTAATACATATTTTTGGCCAAAAGTGTTGTGTTGTCCGCATATCGTATATTGGACAGCTTTACACCGCCAATAGACACTTCTCTGTTCCATTCGTATTTATGTAAAAATGTTTGTAATATGTACAAAATTTTGTTTTTTGTTATCGAACCCAGAACCTCATGAGTGAAGTCAAACGAGCCAATCAAGAATGGGTATTTCTTCTATATCCTATTACTTATGAAATTAGCAGTTTTACCATGCGATTGTTTAATATCCAATTATTTAAGATGTCGGACAGTAGAGACTGCTGAATTAACTGCTAGAGTGCTGAGATGTGATATATCAATTCTAGTACACTTTGCCAAAAACACGACTGTTTTTATACCGATGATAATGCCAGTATATATTATCGGTTGATCTGGGAATTTATGTGTTTCTAAAGTTCAAAATTATCAATAATATTCGCAAATAAACAAATTAAACTAATTTTTAGTGATAAATAGAAATATATTATTTGTAAAAACCTATTGTTTTTGCCCTTACAATGTCAGATTCCTCCGATAGTGATGTTGAAAGCAACTGTCAAACATTTTACGATAATGTTTGTTGTACTAAAAGAAGTAATAGTGACGATGAAATTAGAATGTTTACCAATTAGAGGATAATGAAATTGACAGTGAAAAATCCAAGGATTAGCCAATTTCATACGACCTTGACACATTCTTGTGAACAAAATTTTTCTGTTTTTTTTCTTCTCGTGTTGGATTTATTTTTAAATACATATAAGTATGTTTATTACTAATTGCTGTTTCATTTGTGTACTTTGATATGTTCTCCACCAATACCAGAAAGAAATGCTAAAATTGGTCAATGTTAGAGAAAAATATATTCGATTTTGTATACACCTAATAAGAGGATTTTTTTTAAAACCAGCAATGTCTTCAGCAATTTTATCACACATACAAAAAAAAATTGGTACTAAAATGGTTGTTTGATTGTTGCAGCGAATGGTAAGATTGTGGACTCCACTCAGGAAATGATAGCTCTCGGTATGTGTAATATTGTGGGATCATTTGTACGGAGCATGCCTACCACTGGATCCTTCACCCGGACTGTCATCAACAATGCTTCTGGAGTCCAGACCACCTTGGGAGGAATCTTTACAGGTAACAATTTTTTGTGAATAAAACCTAGATACTTAATACATATAATTAATGTGTTTTAAAATTTAATATTATATACTAATTTATGATGCTGGATGAGAAAATTATTGGTATTATAAGGGTTTATCGCTAATGATGATTTGTAATATTGATATGAAATCAAATGTGTAATAAATGAGATTATGTATTTAACGGCAGGCGCTGTGGCGTAGTTGGGTAGACGCTCGACTGCAAAACTGGCATCGTGGGTTCGATTCCCGCCAATTGCTAAATGAATTCTCTACTGGTCTGGGTGTTTGTGATGTGTTTTTCACATTTACATTCCTATCCTTACTATCGTACCTGTAGACAAGCATCTAAAAAATAAGCTTTGCTGATTATCCCTTTAAAAAAAAAACACAGTGTCATAATTCAGAATATGTAAAGTGAAATAAAGCTGAGAAAAACCAGATTAAAAAGAAGATTATGACACCCTACCTTCAGGTTATTTTCAGACATATTTTTTTTATATACAAGCAAAAAAATCACGTTTGTTATCACAAAATATTGTCAGGTATGAAACCTGACAAAAATTTGTCAGTGGATCCGGTATCTTTTCTCGTGCGCGTAGGTCGCGCGTATCATGTACATTCGTATGTGCAGGGTGGTTAAATAGATTTTGAATAGATTTGAATAGACTAACTACTTTTTATCTAGGACGGATATGTGATTGGAAAAATATTGTGACTTTAATTTATTGGTTTGGCATTAACTTTGCAAAATAACACTGTGATTCAAATGTTTGAATTTTCACCTGTTGGTGAGAACATATGTAGTTCTTGAAACAAGTCGTGTTTGCATTAATACATTGTTTTGTCAGGTGTTTTTTTCACTAACCCTGACCCTAATTAGTATATTTAACTAGGGTCGTAGTATGTAAAAGATACTTTTAAACGTGTCCGCAAACAATCTGTAAATAAATTTTAAAATGTGGTCTTATACGAGTGGTTTATTTTGAGGTATTTAATTTTCAGGAATTTTGGTGCTTCTTTCTCTGAGCTTTTTAACATCATCCTTCAAATACATCCCTAAAGCCGTTTTGGCTGGTCTCATCATAAGTGCTATGGTCTTTATGGTTGAATTTGAGGTAATCCCTCTCTTTTGGAAGACTAAAAGTAAGTTAAAAATCTTTTTAAATACGATGGATATATGAAATAATTTTGTTGTCAAGTTAAATATGTGCATATTTGTTATTTCAGAGATAGAACTCCTTCCATTCTTTGGCACCGTTCTGGCATGTCTGTTTATCGGTTTGGAGGTTGGAATTCTTGTTGGTGTTCTGCTAAATATCCTCATAATCCTCGGAGCTACTGCGCGACCTTCTATTCATACTCAATTATTAAAGGTACGCAGAGAGAATGGAATGCCACACCAATCTGTCTTTACAAACAAAAAAAAAACAATATTTGCCTCTTCCACATTTATGCATTTCTTCATAGACTTAATCTCCAAAACCCTTATCCGTACCCGATGGTATATAGGGCAATGCATCATATAAATGCAGTATTATCTTGATTGTTAAAACATGAAGGAAAGGTGATTAGCCCTCCGCTTCAGGTGCCAGTCCAGGGTAATATTGAATAAATGAGTGAAAAATCACTTATATTTATTTGACCCACCCCCTGGGAATCAAACCTGGGACCTCCAGCACTCAACGATTATTCCGACTCCTGACCTGGTCATGGTCTTACAACCAGTCATTGGCTGGTTTGAATATCACTTCAAACACTGTGTAAAATTTACCATTCTACCTGTGATTGGAAACTGCATTATTCAAATTTCGAAAGCTGTATACATATTTTAAGTAATGGCACCATTTACATTTTGGGTGAAAACTTCATTGAGATTATTTTTCCCAATCATTTCAAACGTTACAAAATGCTTTCACCTCATATTGTTTTTTCATCAACATTGATATATCAATTAAAATCGTTTTAAAAAATGGACAAAGAAGCAACAGCCAACTATAATATGAATTGTCATTTCGTTATTGAAGGTGAATTCTAGAGATGTTCTGCTTGTGAAACCGGATGACAGTCTTTTATACTGTTCCGCCGATTACTTTTCTAAGAGCGTTATGAAGGTCGTCTTCTCCCCGGACCAAATCCATAACACATCACTCCTCATTGTCATTGATGGAACTTCGGTGAAGAATCTTGATGTCACAGTTGCCAAGGTATGACCAAATTTAATTTTGAACAGTCTTTTCATTTAGACCCACCAAGCCACCTAGCGTCTTATTGGTGAAGTCTTTTTTTTTTATTTTTCTTATCTATCATACTTTAACATAATACATACACAAAAAAAGAAAAATTAGAAAAAATAGATATACAATTTTTAAAATATGTATTAACTATTGATCTTTTACCATTTGTGGCTTCATTTTGCCTTTTCTTCATATTTTTGTTTGCCTTCTTTCTGCTGGCAACTAAATACAAAAGTGTTCTACTTCTATAATTTTTATTCAGTATTGGGATCCTCAACGCTTGTTTTGGGTGAAACGGGTATCAAAGTCGTGCACTAAAGTATTTTTATACTTTTTATTAGTTTGTTTCTCAACTACCGATAATATCCATCCACAATATTCCACATATTGAAGGTGACTTAACCAGTTGCCAGTTTATCCCGAGCGTGACTCGGGCAAGGAGTTTGTGATGCATTGATGAGTCCTAATGCTGCTCGGGCAAATCGTATTCCAACTTGGTGGTATTAATTTGCCTGAGTCAAATATATTTATGTATTTATTTTTATTGACTAACCCGAGCAGTGTTTGGGTAGTCTTGTTTCAAGCTGCTTAGTGATGATTTCCTGCACCGACAAATTTTCTCGACAAAATTCGACTGTTAAGTGGTTAATATGGTTATATAATAATATTGTACAATCCCTTTGATTACATTCTTGTATATAAGTGAATAATTTAATTTTGTAAATATTTTTATACATTATAATTTAATATTTTTCGATACCACAGATTTTGTACGATTAACCTGTTAACCGGGCGGTCCACTGTCCAATTACGCAACTTGTAACGGGCGCGAATACTGATTCACTCCGTGTCTTAAATTCATGTCGAGACATGTATGGATGACTAACACCTTTGTTGTTCGAAAAATATACGTCCATATATATATAATATAAAAAACATATATTTCAAGGACGTATTCATATGTCCTACCCGTACCTGATATTGTTTACGTTTGACGTATTTATGCATCCCGCCCGGTTAACACGTTATGTAGTGTAAAATTGAAAAATTCAGAGTATTCCAAAATTACTAAAAATTTATCAAGTTGTAAAAAAAGTCCTCAATTGAAGCACTTCTTTTTTATTTCAGAGCTTTAAAGTTTTACTGAAGACCTTACAATCCAGGGAACAAAAGGTTTTCCTTTGGAGATTTAATTCCTCGTCGCAAGAACTCTTAACAGGGGTTCATTCCGACGCCGCTGAATTGTTTGTTGAACACCAAGAGTTGGAGCAAATTGTAATGAGTCATAGTGATATTCAACCAATCCTGAAGATAGCCGCAACGCTCCAAGAAAACTAAAATATAATTAGTACATATTGAGGAGGTATTTACTAAGTAGAATTCCAAAATCTATTATTATTAATGTAAGTCGAAACACAATTAACAACTGTTTTGCCTTGCGATGGCATTGCCTTATTTTTTTTAGCTTTTCACACTACTAGACTGTTCTAGTCAGTAGTGTGAAAACCAAATTAGGATATTTATTGATTTGGCATATTAATTTGTAGAACTCCATTTCAATTTATGTATTAATTTTAAATCAAACACAGATTTTTTGAGTCTACTAAGTTGTATTTTATTAACAAAAACACATAAAAAAAATAATATTGTGACAATTGTTTCCCCTTGTTAGGGCATTATCAAACCAATGTGAAGATCAAATGGACTACGGTCTTTATGTAGCTATACAATTTTAAGTGACAGTTTTAACAAACATGTGCAGCAATAATTTATGTGAGACAACAGTAGCTAATGGGGGACGTAGGTACGTACCCTTATATTTATTTTCTGGGAAAGGAAGAATTTATTGACATCATGCAAGCGTATAGATAGAGAGAGATGATGTACAATAATATTCTATTTAGATATGTTTAGCAGTGGTGAAGATATAAGGTTGGTTTATTAAATTTTTTATGTGTTTTTGTTAATAAAACACAACTTAGTAGACTCAAAAAATCTGTGTTTGATTTAAAATTAATACACAAATTAGGATATTTAAGATGTTCTTGGAAACCATAAACAACTGCATAGAAATTAAACACATTATGTAGAATCGCAAATCGTGTATTGATTTATATTAATAATAATAATATGTAATAACATTCCATAATTTGTTATGAATTTCTGTATTATCCAAAGTGATTTATATATCGCTCACTCCTTTCAAGAACGTCATAAATCAAAAATGTCATAAATCAAAAATCGTCAATTTTCAGTTGTGCATGTTTTCGGAATGCCCATAAAATGTACTTTATGCCAGCAAAAGAGGAGATTTTTAACTTAATATTTACCAGCTACAGGGCAGAAAGTGTTGTTTTTGCATTTTCAAGAAAAGGTATTGTTTAATTATTTTTTTAAATAAAGTAAATATTTTTCAAATGAAGAAACCTTCAGGTTTTACTTAAAAAGATCTGTTGCACAGTAAAAAGTTCAGTAATTGGCTTAATATTTATTTTTAATACATTGTATTATATTTTTTAACTTTAAAAACGTTCTCCTGAAAAATCAAGTTTTTTGATTTATGACGTTTTTGAAAGGAGTGAGCGGTATGATTTATCAACGCATATAAATTTTTAGTTTAATTTTAAGGTTAATTTAACACTGGAGAGAGATTTTTTACTTTGAAAATGGTTTAACTGTGCTAAATGAATAATCAATTAGCTGAACAATGTGAGTGATAGAATGCATAATATTTACACATTCTATAAATTTATCAGTACATAGTTGTGTGTTTATTGGACGAATCCGATAACATACAATTAACTGTGTTTAGATACAGTGATAAAATGTGTATTATGCACGGTATCACCAATATTTGCGGAATTGACCTTGGAAACTAGTCTACTCAAAGTGTGAATTAGTGAGCAAAGCACACAAAATCAAAATTCATCAAAAATTGTAAATACAACTTATTTTATGTTTAAATGACTCTTTTTTCTTAAAATGCAAAAAGATAAATTAATAAATTTTTTTTCTTGTGCAGATTTTGCTCTTTTAATTTCCAGTGTGAATATAGTAGTTAATAACTAGTGGTGTGCAATGAGTTTTTAACCTCTCACATACTATAATCATCCAAAAATGACATGTGATCCGAAGCGGGGTACCAAAAGACCCCAGTTCATATTTGTATGGAAATTGTAGTACGCAGCTCGCAGCAATTACTAAATTGCCGCCAGCTGAGTCATAGACGGGATATCCGCTCCAACGCGCGTTCAAGCGCCGACTGAGTAAAAGCGAGATGATAAGCAAGAGGACGAAAATCAGATGAAACAAAAGTGGAGTAGTAAATAACAGAAAATACAAAGTTTTTATAGGTGCCTGTATAAATGCCTATTACAGTTGTAGGATAGTTGGACAGTGTTTATATCCCTACCTTTATGCATCGCACGCCACTGCTTATAACTAAATAGTAATAGCTAAAATATTGCATAAATTCTGTGATATCAAAAAAAAATATTTTATGAATAAGTATTTTTATTTAATGAAGAATTGTAGTTCAGATATTGTCTGTTTATGTAGTCAATTAAATGCATGATATCTTATATTCAATACCTGGTGGGGTCAACACAGTAATAAATGCTGCATATTTTCTCTTTAATATATGTCACTCTAAACTAGGGATGTGCCTAATGGGCAACTGTTACTTTTTTTATTGCTTGATTGGGATGGTATTTGTTACTTTCCGATCATATTTCTTTCCAGCTTTTTGGTGTCGAATTGTCAAATATAGCTCACTCCTTTCAAGAACGTCATAAATCAAAAATCGTCAATTTTCACCTGTGCATGTTTTCGGAATGCCCAGAAAATGTGTTATATCCCAGCAAAAGAGGCATATTTTAAACTTAATATTTACCCGCTACAGGGCAGAAAGTGTTGTTTTTGCATTTTGAAGAAAGGGTATTGTTTGATTATTTTTTTTTAATAAAATAGTTATTTTTCAAATGGAGAAAAAACCTTCAGGTTTAACCTAAATAGATCTGTTGCACAGTAAAAAGTTGAATAAGTGGCTTGATATTTATTTTTAATAAATTGTATTATATTTATTAACTTTAAAAACGTCCTCCTGAAAAATCAACTTTTTTGATTTATGACGTTCTTGAAAGGAGTGAGCGATATATCATGGGCTAAAAATATGCAGTATATAACCAAATTTGTGCTCTGATTAGTGTTGAGTGATTGAATCTAAAAACCGAAAAGAACAACAAGTTTTTTTTCTATATTTTTTTTGTTGCTTTGCACAATATAACATAATTACAAGTACAAAAATATTGTATTATATTAAAACAATAAAAGATCCCACAAAGGCATGGCCTGGGTATGGGTTTACATTTTATTTTAGGTTATAATAAAGGGCACTTGAAAGAATACAATAGATATAAAAAATATAAATAGATTAATAGTGCTAATATAAACTACTAATATTTGATTTTTACCAGAAATCAAAACACCAAAAAATGAAAATGAAAAAAGTTAACAATAAGTATATACTATTTGAGTAATTAAAAGAAGAAGCTACTTAGATCTGTTTTAAATAATTTGTTACCCAATTAGGTTTTTTAATTTGATCACCCATCACCGCCCTAAAACTTTAAGACTGATCACACTGTCTTCTTGTACTTCGTGACCGAAGTAACGCTGCAAAATTATAATGCAGCATTTAATTAGATGAGAAAAATTTACATATCACCATTTAATGATATTACATATGTTTATATTTTTTAGTTGGTAAGCATAGTTTAAGAATATGTATTATTTATTTATCACTTTTGACTGGCGATAAAATCAATTGTGATTTTTATATGTCGCTATTATTATCAGTGTTTATCAAAACATATATCTAGTTGCCATAGGAATGAATCCACAGTATAGATAATGTACCGAGTATAATCAAATTTGTCCTTTTTTGTGATATTGAGCCCTTCTCGGAATTTAAGGAGAATTTTTTTAAGATATTTGAGTATATGTATCTAGATTTCAAGAACTTCTTAAAAAAGACATATTTGTGTATGCAGGATTTACAATTCAAATTAGATGTTTTATTGTATGTTATAAAAAGTTGGATTTTTTAAAAATATGTTTAAAGTAAGATTGAAAATCTTATCTAAAAACTTTAGTACATATACTATGACAGTGCATAGAGCAGGCTTGCCGATTTGATGACTAACGTTCTTCTAGTCTTAAGAATAAAAGATGTGGGCGGGTATTCACACTGGCGGTATATGTAGTACATCTAAATTTTTATACAAAATACAATATTTATTTATTTATTTATTGAATGGCTGAAGCCTTTAAAGCAATACATATAATACATATACAAAAATAAAAAAATACACTAATGAATAACTAATAGAGAAACAAAAAGTCTTGTAACAAATAGTCTTATAACATAATATCATAATTAAAATAATAAAATAATAAGTAGTAAGCACTAGTAAATACACGTCTCCTTCAAACACTATCGGTGAGCAGTAAGAGAGAGTGAAACACAACGTTTAAATTTATCCAATATAACATGGAGAAGAAATGCTGAGAAAGTATAGATTTCAAGGAGGATAACAATATATTAAATAAATCTATACTTTCAAAAGCATTGGCTAACATGTGAAGCCGCAGAATCGGAGAGAATATAACATCCAATGTGATTTGTTGAATGTCCAATTTGATTTGTAAGGCATTTGTAAAACGTCCAATTTGAAGTTAAAAACCTGTATATCAATTTTTGCTTATTTACTACAATACATAAAGAACAAACGAAGTTCAAATAAAAAAATAGAATTGAGAAATGTGTAATTGAATACTGAATGTCACATTTAAAAAAAAAACAGGGGAAGATGAATACCTCATTAACATTTATGGACTGTTTACATTTGTTTGATTTTAGATAGCATGAATGAGAATCATTCTTTTAACATGTCGCTCACTCCTTTCAAGAACGTCAAAAATCAAAAATTGTCAATTTTCAGTTGTGCATGTTTTCGGAATGCCCAGAAAATGTACTACAGTATATCCCGGCAAAAGCGGCATATTTTTAACTTAATATTTACCCGCTACAGGGCAGAAAGTGTTGTTTTTGCATTTTGAAGAAAAGGTATTGTTTAATTATTTTTTTAAATATACTAAATATTTTTCAAATGGAGAAAAAACCTTCAGGTTTTACCTAAAAAGATCTGTTGCATAGTAAAAAGTTTAATATGTGGCTTGATATTTATTTTTAATACATTGTATTCTATTTTCAAACTTTAAAAACGTTCTCCTGAAAAATCAAGTTTTTTGATTTATGACGTTCTTGAAAGGAGTGAGCGATGTGTGTAGTACTATACAGTATTTTTTCAGCTGTCCATATCAATAAAAGCCAATAGCAAAATAAGCTATTTAGAAGAGGCCGGATTCAAGATGATAGTCCCTTCTGGTATCAATTGCTGCAGAGACTCACTGCAGAAATGAATTCGACTGTGATTCAAACTGCTGCTCAAATTAAACTATGTGACTTTATGTGTTTAAATTAAAAAAAAAATAATTATACACATTACGCTTTACAATGCTGTTTAAAACATTTTACTTTCATAATGAAAACCCTTGCACTTATATAAGAAAGTATTTTTATGGACGAGCTTTGTAATGACTAACAATTTTAAACACAATATTTACTTGGCTAACAATATTTAGGATTATGATAAATTATGTTAAATATCGCTTTAATAATATATTTTATACTCTGACATGAAAGTACAGTATTCCTCAAATTTGTTGTCTTTTTATTTATTCTTCTTCTTCGTGTGCCTTGTTAGGTCCCCCCAACGTTGGCGATCACTATGGCAAAGGCTTCGCAATCCTGCGCCGCCTGGAACAACTCTTCCACTCCTCTCATCCCGGTCCATTCGCGAATGTTGCATAGCCACAATGTTCTATTTCTGCCAGGTCCTCGGCGTCCTTCTATTTTTCCCACCATTATGATTTGCCGAATGTAATATTTTTATTTATTTATTTCAATTATTTAAATTACTGCTTTTAATTTAAAACACACTTTCCTAATTATGTGGTATATTGTCTGAATTATACAATATAAATTACTATTTATTATTTGGCTTGGTTTCCGTTCCTTGATATTTGGCATATAAGTATGTGGCTGCCAAGTAAGCGGAATCAAGTGTATATTGCAAAATAAACAGCGATGAAAACGGTAAATGTAATTTTTGTCAGATACAAAGGTGAAATTAAAACTATTGTACATAAAGACAATATTAACGTAAGCAAAAAACAGTCAATTTTACTGTTTTTTTGCTTACATTAACATACTAAGTGCTTAAAATCCGATTTAAAGAAAATCTATACATATTTGACACATTTAGTTTTTTTTTAAACCTGAAGGGGACTAAACTGTCATATCTAATATTGTAGTCATACAGGAGAAAGTGACCAAGTGCATTTTTTACAAAAACGTGATCATTGACTATTTGATATCTTATTAGCTTAATATTGCCCTGAAATAATCCCAAAGGATTTTAAACTTGGAAGTATAATATATTGTTAAAAATAACTAACTGCATTGATGTTTATTTTCTTGCCAAGCAAAAGTGACTTAAATGGCCTTCCTGAACATTTTACGTTTCATTAGTTGGTCACTTTCTCCTGTACGACTACGATATGTGCATGTAATAACGTTTAAAACAGTCTGGTAGAGACTTATTCTGACTAGTAAAATCCAGTGGATAATGTTTTTATTGTTACATTAATGTGAAGGGGTTCTCAACTGAATATTTTTTTCGATAATTAATTCATTTTAAATCGGGTATGTTTCATATTTTTAATGTAATTTTTAAGCAGGGTCTTGGGCGGCCCACTACCATTTGACCATTGTCCTAAGCTACCCCAAATATACTACATAAATCAACAAGGGCCTACCCATAGTGTGAAATTATAACAATATTTAAAGAATTATAAAGAACAATGATATTTTAACTTCTCATTTTGATGAAAAGATGAGGCGAATAAATAAATATTCGTGACAAAACTCCAAACATCAAATTGAAAACGATAACATCATGCGATGTTTATCTCGGAGGAGAGTTGATCAAACAACCGAGGATCAAACACAGTATGTACTCGCCTCGTTCTAAATGTTTTGTCAATATTTCACCACTTCAATGCAAAAAATGCTTTTATAGTCTGCCTACCAAATCATGATATTGAAATTATTATTATCAAATATTGACTGAAGCTCTCCGCTGTAAATACAACGTACTTATACGGTAAGTGACCTTTAAATATGTAATGGATTCACATAACACGGAACATGTTTAGAGATAAACAAAAGGGATGTTTTAGGTTTATATTTTTTGGTTTGTTAAAAAATATTAGAAATGAAATAAGTCTGAACTGCAACCAATTTTAACAAAAGCATTACTAAATTAGGTTGTCACTGGATTAGCATTTGAGTACAAACACCTCAAAAAACTAAGAACTGGATAGACAAATGAGACTCAACAATGTTGACGGTTTTTGGCCATATCTCCAGAAGTCTTGATGGCCCGGATATATTGCTGGGATGTGATGAGGTTACGTGGGAAAAAATCAACTAGATGCAGTGATTTAACTACGGAGCCGATGAAGATACCAATGGCAGATGTTTACGAAGGAGTGTAAAATTGTTTTGGATGGAGAGATGTCACCCACAAGCAAGTCGTGATAGCCATTTTCAGTCATGAGATTGATTCGGAGAGATATCAAAATTATTTTATACTAGTGGTTTATTTTATGATTATAAATTTGATGAATATTTAAGTGTTGCCATACACACCTTCGACATCAACAGATTTTTAGTTGGCAACACTGAACAACTAAATTTGAATATTTTTTTTGTACTTCGTTCCTAGCTCAGCCCTTCAGGTAGGTACTAGTACTCAATGTACACACAAAAATAATAAAATAAAAAAACAAACAGCCTAAATTATTGACACTTTTCAAATAAATAAATGGTATGTGCATCAGACTGGGATATGATAGTTAGATAAGACCTTCCCTTTACGTAAATTACGATCAAAATAATGCTGCATTATTCTTCCATTACCCTATACATCGTTTGTCACAGATATGGAATACAATATAAGCTGGTTAGTTAAGTATTCGAGATTTCAATTTTTTCTTTTCCATTCTTTGATATATTTTTTTTAATAACCAAAAGTATCTAATTTCAACAAAAAGAATAATTCAACCTGTATTGTCATTTTAATCAAATATTTAATAATTTTTGCTTAATCGGACACCTGGTTTGCATAATCAAAAACTACAGTACATAATAACCGCAAAAAACGTGAAATTGCAAGTTTTCATCATAGCAAAAAACCTAGCCCTTGTAAATCGGCCGCTAAAGCGCATTGATTTTTCGAAGATATACATTTGATGGACCATCCAGCGATATCCCGATATCGTATAATATTAACTAACACCTACTTTATTTATTGTTATTGTCCTCCGTAACTGTACCTTGTACCTGCTCCAGAATGGCAGCGTGCAGCCTCGCCTTTTCAATATCAGTGTTTTGGTCATTGCCAAACGTCAAAAAAGCGCGGTAAATCCGACGACAATGGCGCGCGCCGCGACACGACTTGTAGAGATGTGACTACCCACAGCGGTTACTTTTCGGTTTTCCGATGATAGTATTCGTTATTTCCTTTGATTTATATTATTTTCAGCTTAAGCTTTTTATGTTTCTACATGTATACTATATACTTGAATTTTGTTCACTCATGAATTACAAGAAATTATAGTAATTCCATTCACGAGTAAAGAGTAAATCCACTCACGAGTAGGCATAGGCTATAAACCTTATAAAGTTGAACCCTAAGATAGGGCCATGATAAGCGGTGTTGCATAAGCCGTAGCTAGATTTCAATGTCACTTGAACGTAGGGTCCTTTAAAAAAAACCCCATTGGCTCGTTTAGATTTAAATAATCGAATCTGAAAATCGAACTAAGTAAATGGTTTATTCTAAAGAAATCGTTATTTAGGGTTTTTTCGATCGCACATGTCGCACTGGTAGGTGGTCGGTTAATATATATTTTGTCTTTTTTTATGATTTGTTAATTAATAATAGACATTTTTATTAATAATAATCAGATCACCGATCTAGTACGAGTACGGGTGTGCGAATACGAGTGCCCTAGTCATTGCTGCTATTCTCTTTTCATTGGTTTTTTACATTAGTCATTTCTATTTTCTTTTCATAGTTACAATCTACTTTCAACAAATGCCCAAACGTCTAAATTCTCTTCAAAAAACTTGTTCATATCTGTTGAGATATCAATGAAATCTTGAGATTAAAAATCAATGTGTCATCAAAAAAATCATACGATTTGCGTCGGTGTAAAAAATAACTTTTCCTTTTTTCAAGTTGCTAGTACAAGTGCCGACTTGAGAACAAAATGGCGACACAGCTTGAACGTGTCTTGGAATTTTGGACAATTTTTAACATGGCGTAATGTCAGTAGGAGGAGGGATGTACTTAAATGTATCAATATTCACCTTTGTGCTAAACGCGTGTGATGAGAATATCAAATACGTTGTGTGACCTCTACATTTCTCCGAGCCAATGTTCGCGCAACTGGCGATAAATTAGTTCTGTCATTACCTCATTTAAGGATTCTAGACGTTGATTTATTAATTCTGCTTATTTCCTGCGGACGCCCTTGACTTTTCCGCGCGTATTGTCTTAATACTGGGATTATCGTCGGCGTTTCTATTGCGAAAATAGACGCAGATAAAGGCAAAATCTGTGAGAATTCAGGTTTTCAAAAGAGGATAAAAAATATAGCATTTGTTTTTTTTAAACACGCTTCGTACCTTATGTTTTTTTATGTCTATTTCCTATACCCATTTATTGTTTTATACTTTACATTTTGCCTTGTGTTAGTTTTGTTTAATATTTTTACTTTCTTATTTGTGTTTCAGTCTTGTCAACCTTAATCCCAAAATGAGTAGGTAATGGAAATTATATACGTGACTTATGTATGTAATGTTTTAAAATAAAAAAATAAATACAAAAATTCCTGAAGGTTTTTTGCATACACTTTTTGCACATTTTACATTACTTAAGAAAATAAAACTAAAACTTTTTTTATAACCACTTTTGTTTGTACTTTTCTCCAACCGGTTTCGTCAAGAACCTTGTCATATTCAGGGATGGATATGTTCTCCCTGAGAAGTCAATATACGACACTAACCACGGGACCACAGCCCGACACTTTAGTAATAATAACCGAAGTCTTGGTTGTGTTTCGATTACAACTCTATATATGAATCAAATGAATAACTATTAATGGCATTATGAATTTACAAAATAAATGTTTCCTGTACAAAAACGAGCCGGCTACTGCTTTAAAATAATAAAATACTTAACAATAAATGATATTTGTGACAATATATTCAACCAAAAAAAAAACAATTGAATAACACCCAATTCACTTTATTTTTATAAATTGCTCGGCCTTCCTACTCTTGTGGTTTAAAATACCGAAACAATTGGCGATTTCACAGATTAATTTTGTATTAATTCATTGCATTTTTATTTGATGAATATACGTTACGCAATCCGTGATTGTAGCAATTTACGTAATTCGCAAATATCTATTTAAATATTTACAATACAATGACCATTAATAACTTCGATATCCGTATTTAGCCGAATAAAGAAGGAAATGCATTGTTATAATTGTAATTAAATAAAAACCAAATCGTCTCGGTTTTAAATAACAACCGGCAAAGCGTGAATAAAGACTAAACAAACATACTTGTCGGCAAAATGACATTTTTTAGTGTGTCCAAATACTTGTTCACAAATCTAGGTTTTCTTCATTCAAGAGTTATTTTTAAAATGTAAAAATCTCAGCATAGATGAAGAAGAATATGGAAGTCTGGGTATTTAGACCTGTCATAGGCTGGTTTAAGTTCAAAAGTTTAATGTTCACAATTTCGATTTTTCGCTGTGGATTATAGACATGATCTCCAAAGAATTGTCGTATGTGTGTTTTCCACAAATTAGTATTAAAATCGTATTTCTTCATGCGAAAGACTCTTGAAAATTAGTTGCTCATAAACGCAATGGTTTTAATTAGATTTGAAGTATACATATAATGTACTGCGAAAACATTTGTTCGATTACCTCAAAACAATGCGAAATAACAATTAATACCGCGTGGAATTATTTGAATACTGTATTCTCGGAAATCAGAAATTTTAATCTAACTTCTTCTTTTTTTGTTGTTTTTATTTATTAAGTATATGTTGACACCAGGGGCGTGCGGTGAATTATTTATGAAGGGATGCTAATAAAATTAAAATAAAACATGTCGGTATTTCGTATGAGAAGTATAAATGGTAGAAAACAAGGTAAGCATTGAAAAGTCAACAGCAGCGGGCAAAATCAAAGGCTGTCTTAATATTCACTAATAAACCAAGCGACCATAACTTTAAAGATATAATTTTTTGTATTAGAATATTTTTTTGGATTTTATGAACAGTATTATTAAAATCGTCTTTGTTTTGGATGCGGTTTTAGAAGTCGCCTCTCTAGGCCTACAATATATCACAGCAACACTTAAAACACTTGCTCAGGAAAGGTCTTATTTGTATATGGCACAGATTCAATTCTAATGGCAGCATCCACCTGAGTCCCAAAGCCAAACCCTCGATAAGTAGGTCGCATATCGCTCACTCCTTTCAACAACGTCATATATCGAAACAACTTGATTTTTCAGGAGATCGTTTTAAAAGTTTATAACATGTTTTAAAGTTTAAATATCAAGCCACTTATTGAACTTTTTACTGTGCAACAGGTCTTTTTAGGTAAAACCTGAAGGTTTTTTCCACATTTCAAAAATATTTAGTATATTTAAAAAAATAATTAAACAATATTTTTTCATCAAAATGCAAAAACAACACTTTCTGCCTTGTAGCGGGTAAATATAAAGTTAAAAATATGCCTATTTTGCAGGAATATAATACATTTAATGGGCATTCCAAAAACATGCACAACTGAAAATTGACGATTTTTGATTTATGGCGTTCTTGAAAGGAGTGAGCGATATGTCAACCATTGGGTGGATGGCAGGAATGGAATGGTATACTTTATGCACATAAAAATTCGGTCAGTCTGTTTTATACGAGTATATGGGCAAAACGGATCCGGTACGCACCCCGTTATTTTTGGTAAATTAATAAATAACGATCAAAATAACGACTCAGAACTTTTGGTTTTCGGCGGTTTCCTTCATTTATTTGTAAAAAACATTAACAATTGATATATATCTATAGAATGGTACAAATGAACTGTGTTTGACCCTTTAAGGCAGCTCGGTGGTTGGAGCGCTACGTGCAGCGCAGTCAAGGGATAACCGGAGAAGAGTCATTGCTTCCACAAGGGTCACAACCCTCAGTAATGGCGAATAAGACGAAGAAGAAGGTTTTTTTCAGCGGGTGTTTCAAAGTATTGGATTTAAAAACTATTTAAACCAGTCTCATTATAAAAAAATGCCTCACTTTTTAAACGATTTAGTAAGTAAATATTATAAATAAATATCTTGACTGTTAGTTTATTTGCACACTGATCTGTGCCGTGACTTTTCATCTATTTTTTGTTTGCATGCGAGGAATTCATAAATACCTTTCGTTAGCAAGTAGTCAATCTTCAGTACCTACCGCAATTTCTTCAAGGCTGAGAAAAAAAATCAAATGAGATCATTTTAAAAAGATAAATAAATAATAATAAATATAATATAAAAAGATAAATAATTGTCCTTGTAAGGTTAAATTTCTGACAGATTTTGTACATTTTGCTTTTTATAATCTATAATATCGTGGGTATACTGGCAAAAAACGTTAACTCTAAAATCCCTGTTTGAATTTAATAATCACTGTTATTTAAAGCTTTTTGCCTGAATAGAATACCCGCTTTTAAACTTAAAGTTGAATTGACTTTTAAAACCACTAAATATGACATTTTAACCTACTTAGTGCATTTTGCCAGCTTATAGCACGTTGAAAACTTTATAATATGCATCATTAAGTCAAAATTGTAAATTTTCGATTTTTTTTTTAAATTACCTAACGTCCAAGTGACTCTGAAATCTAGCTACGGCTTATGCAACACGCTTATCATGACCCTACTCAGGCTTCAACTTTTTAAGTTTTATAGCCTATGCCTACTCGTGAGTGGATTTACTCTTTATGTCTAATGTTACTATAATTCCATGTAATTCATCAGTGAAAAGTCTAGACAAAAACACTCGCTTATATTTTCGAGAGAACGTTTTTTGCCAGTGCACCCACGATATATTTTATATTTACGTAGTATTGGAATATCTTGTTTTTTTTTCATTATCAAATAAAAACAACACTTGTGTTGATATTGATATTGAATCAATTAGTTTATTGAAATAATCAAACGGTTGTTAAAATTCAATCGATTTATACACCCGATTTAGAAAATTATTCAACGATTACCAATCGAATCACTATTTATTATCGATTTGAGTCAAATGACTTGATTTTTAAAATACTTTTAAAGTACTTTTGAAATCGCATCAGTGACTAAAAGTTGAATAATTTTATGGGTCATATAAATTCTGAATAATCCTGAAAATTAATAAGATATTTGTCCAAAAATCTCAGTCTGCTGTCAAAATTTCCGCTACTGAAATTAAACGAAATCTAAAAAAAAATTGAATGATAAAAGTCCTGAGAAAAGGGAAAATGATTTCAGGGCCAATGAATTTTAATGTAATCTAATGGTATTTTATTTATTGTTTCGGCATTAACTTTGTGGTAAGACATGTTACAATAATTAAAGAAATAAATTAAAATTAAAATTAAAATTATTACACCTTGTTCCATATAAAGGCCAAATTATGAATTATCTTGAAAATTTAGAAATACAAAAAAACCTGAATTCTAATAATAATTTATTAAATAATATATTGTTTCAAAATTCTTCGCCATTGCTTTCAATTTTTCCTTTGTTTTCAAACTCCGTTCCTTGACTAACCCCTTCCCCTTACTTTCCCCCTATCCTTATTTATAGAACAATTTTATATTTTATATTTTAGTTATTATACAGACCTGAATGATGGAAGTTTAGCTTCTGAAACATGTAGTCTATAATTAAACTCAAGTGGTAAAAAACGAAGTGTTTTCTTTAATTATTGTAATCTAATGGTAACTTTATTTTTTTTTCCACTTTACCTTATTTTATTTTAAAGGTTTATTTTTATTTGAAATGAAAAATTTGCAGTCGTATTATATGTAGTAATAGTACTCATATAACTAATAATCATACAGTGACGAACACTCTTTCTAAGTGATCTGTACAGAATAACATATTAGGTATTTCTATTACTGTTAGAATTATGAACTATAGTATTCAATTTACTTATTTTTTTTTTACAAAAATGTTAGTAATATCAGTATATAACCACTCACCGCATTGAAAACAAAATATTTAAATCTAATAATCAATTAATTAAAAACATATTTTTAAAGAAAAGATAAAAAACTAACTAACTAACCATCACGCCACTTTCCCGCAAGGGTAGGCAGAGAGAATAGAGCGCCACACCACTCTGTCCTTGCAAACATTCTTCGCCTCTTCCACGTTCATGCATCTCCTCATACATACCGGCCGATTGTTACGACTCCTAACCTGACCACTTTCAAGTATTTGGCATACCTGATCGTGCCATGTTTTTCTCGGCCTTCCTCTGCTTCTATAGAAAAGAAAATATTATAGAAGAGATATGTAGACGATATCTTTTGTTTTTGGACAGGAACAGAACGACACCTAATTTCATTTTAAAAATTTATAAACACCTTTAACGATAGAATTAAATTTACTCTTGAAACTGAAAAATACCATAAACTGTTTTTTTAGACCTAACTTTAACTGTACTAAATAATACTTAAGGCTTAAATATTTTTCGTAAGCCAACTTATACAGACACGTCATCAAGAATATTTCTAATTATCAACGGTGAGTGATTATATACTAATATTATAAACATTTTCGTAAAAAAAAGTTAAAATGACTAACCACAAAGTAAATGCTTTAAATTTTTATTAATAATATTGAGAATATTATAGTATTCAATATTACAAAATTCAAGTAAGGAGGAAAATGCTTTTCCACTAAGAACCATTTTGTATTTTAATTAAATATGCTATTCAAATTAATAAATTTTTACAATATGTCAATATAATAACTGGTAATATTATATTATTATTTTATGTACCTGTCCATACACAGGCATGTTCATATATATGTATACTTAAGTGTTTGCTTGTGTATGTAATAACTTATAATATATATGTTTTATGTAATATATGCTGTAAATTGTTGTACATTAAAGAAAAATAAATTAATAAATGAGTAAATCGTTAATAGTGTAAAAAGGGACACTTTGAGCTGAGCATGCAATTAGGTTTGGTGTAAATATTTATTTATTTTTCATCTTACAGATTATTATTACAATTTACAATTTATAATAATGAGCACTCACTCGGTTTTCCCTCATCGAGGGCATATTTCATAATACTTATTTATAAATTATATGAAAATTATATTGTTTATGACATGCAATCAAATAAGACATGTCCGAATGATAAACCATAATCTCGCTTATTTAAAATCACTGTTATATTCTACTTTTTATTTTATTATTTTCTGGGTTTATTTTTAACATGTTGTTAAAAAACCAAGGCCATAAAAAATTCAGACATATAATTGTTCTGAAAGCCTTGCTTCAGTATAAATAACAAATTTAAAATGTTTTATTTAAATTCCAAATTTTATCTAAAAAATAAGCTTTTAAGTTGTATCTCTCGACTTAATACGCGACTTACGATAAATTGCATCTTAATTTTCTTTAAAATCAGATAAAATTTTACGTAATTGAATATTTTGCTTAGTATGCCGTTTTTGTATTAAAAATTAGTTTTTCTTCGAAATAAATATATGGTTTTGAAAAGAACAGTTATTAAAAGGTAAGGAGTTAAAAAAATTATAAAAATATTCTTCAATATATATTCTAAAAAAGTCAAATTACAATACATATTCTAAAAAAATCATGCGTGGAAATACGCCCGACCTCTAGTAAGGTCGTTCGCCTTCTTTATTCGAACCTTTGAGATATCAGCCTTAAACCATACGAATGAATTTTTGATCATGGCGGACAGCGTTCTTCTTGACAGACAGATGTTGTCGCTTGGCATTTTCAATGTATTCGATTTTTTCATTTTCGATATACGATTGTTGTTTCATAGTTTTTTTTTTATATTTTCATTGCTTCACAAGCATTGTGAAATTATTCTTCTTCAAACCCTTATCCGTACCCCAATAGTGCGTAGGGGACTGCATCATAACCCCATGTTATCTTGATCGTTAATACATTAAGGAAAGGTGATCAGCTCTTCACTTCGGGTACCAACTCAGAGTGAATAAACATTAGAGTGAAAAAATCACTAATATTTATTTGGCCCCTCCCTCCAATCGAACCTGGGACCTCCAGTACGGTAGCCAAGCTTGCTGACCATTACACTACCTAGGCGGACCTGGGTGAAATTATAAACATTAGAAATGTGTGCTTTATATTTTTTTCATCTAACCAGACTAAGCCACAGAAAGGCGTAGCCTGTTAATATAAAATATTTATTTTTGAAATAAATGTTTACGCATCCACCTTTGTTACTAAGTGCCCCCGGAAAAATCGTATCATATATAAGTAGATCTGTCATTTGACAAATCGAGTCGCGCTTGAAAATTTGCGCGGGATGTAGCGTACAGCGCTACCGGCGGGAGTTTTTTTTTCAATTTTGTTTTGACTACATTTTTAACTACAAATTAAGTCATAGTTTTGATCAAACTATTTTGCATGTAGTGAAAGTGATATTTAACAAATTTTGTACCATAAAAAGACTTATAGTAGTTAAAGACTTGATATTGTGTGTGAATTAGTGTTTTTTTAAATTTTATATCCCGATTGATAAATCTAGTGTTAAAAAGGTTTTTTTTTTATCAATATAACGGTATGTATTTATTTTATGCAATATGTATTTCTGAGCTTCCATTATGTTATGTAATGTAATTTAGTTATGCGTTCATTCTAGGTATATTAAAAATAATAATTAACGAATATTCCCAAAGGATGAAAAAATATTTTTCAAAACAAGTATTTTAGGTAGATTTAAAATCTTTTAAGAAATCATATTGGTGAATTTAAAAATGATATAAATGTATATTTATATGTACATATATAAATATATACATATATAAATATATATATATATATATATATATATATATTATATATATATATATATATATATATATATATATATATATATATATATATATATATATATATATATATATATATGTATATATATGTATATATATATATATATATATATATATATATATATATATATATATATATATATATATATATATATATGTATATATATATATATATATATATATATATATATGTATATATATATATATAAATATATATATATATATATATATATATATATATATATATATATATATATATATATATATATATATATATATATATATATATTTATATATATATATATATATGTATATATATATATATATATATATATATATATATATATATATATATATATATATATATATATATATATATATATATATATATATATGTATATTTATAAATATATAAATATATATATATATATATATATATATATATATATATATATATATATATATATATATATATATATATATATATATATATATATATATATATATAAATATATATATATATATATATATATATATATATATATATATATATATATATATATATATATATATATTTATATATATATATATATATATATATATATATATATATATATATATATATATATATATATATGAAAGTATACAGAAAGTATGAAAATCGAATTTAAAAGTAATATTATGTATTTTTTTGGCCAAAAATAAAAATAAAAGTAAAACTGTATAATAAACTTACATTAAATGTTTTTTATCGAATAATAGGAATTTTCTTTATCAACTAGTCGAAAAGATATCAACAATTTTTCTCTTAAACATGTTAGTATCGTGTGTATTAATTAGTACGTAATTTTTTAAATCATAAATATTAAAACCAAATACAATTATGTGCCCTTACTAGGTTTTCCCGTGCCTAGGGCACATTCAACAATACTTATTTATCAAACTACAAATATGAAAAGAAAATTGTTAATGACGTGCAATCAAATACGATATTGCCATATTATGCTATCTATTTCAGATCTACCCACATTCATTATCGATTTATTATTAGCTATTTTCATTTATTTAAACTTCATTAACAGAAAATAAATAAGGACATCGGCGGGCTTATTGCTAAAAAGCAATTTTTTCCAACCAGCCAAAAACCGACTAGTGATATTGTTCAAAACGTTTGATACCATATATAGCTGTTTGCAATCAGAGGGTACCTGAACATTTAAAAAAACATAAATTAAAAAAGAAGATAATAAGGAGGGCAAAGGAAAGAGGGTGTTTAGGGAAGGAGGTAGAGGGAAAAAGTAAGAGTAGTAAAAGTAAGGTTTGATGGACAGTCAGCTGTTTGATAAACAGTTTCTTTTATACTTGGGTATTGTTTTTTAATGACTTTATGGATAATGGAAGCTGGTAAAATATGAAACATTCATTTAGGAAGATATATCTAGTTTGGAACCAAAAAAAATAACACCTGAAAATAGATTTTTATGATATAAAATTGAAAACATTCTAGTTATAACATATACTTGCATACGTATCTGAACTATTTGTTTTTGTATAAAACATGGCGCAAAACTAATCATCCAATTTTGTTTATCTTTTTTACTAAATGAAAAATATATTTTGATAAATAAATATATTTATTTGGACGTTCACAACTTTTTCTGTTTAGTGAAAAGATGATATCCGTCAAGTGGTTGCCACCAGTGTTGATTCACATTTGTACCCGTTTTATCAATCTGTTTTTATAATGCAGCTGTCTAGTTCACATATCGCTCACTCCTTTTAAGAACGTCATAAATAAAAAAAACTTGATTTTTCAGGAGAACGTTTTTAAAGTTTAAAAATATAACACAATGTTTTAAAAATAAATATTAAGCCACTAATTGAGCTTTATACTGTGCAACATATGTTTTTAAGTTAAACCTGAAGGTTTTTTCTCCATTTGAAAAATATTTAGTATGTTTAAAAAAATAATTAAACAATACATTTTCTTCAAAATGCAAAAACGACACTTTCTGCCCTGCAGCGGGTAAATATTAAGTTTAAAATATGCCTCTTTTGCTGGGATATAGTACATTTTCTGGGCATTCCGAAAACATGTACAACTGAAAATTGAAGATTTTTTATTTATGACGTTCTTGAAAGGAGTGAGCGATATGTTAAACATGTTTGACGTACGACGCCATTAGCAAAAATTATAACATCTTCCGATAGGGTGATTAAGTTTTCGCCACGCTGTATAACATTTGTAGGCTACATACAGTCTCTATGATGTATGTTTACAATGCTAAACCCGACATAATAAGTCGTGCAATTTCCGTCATTCAATTTAAGCGCAGTCATGATTTCATTCACAAATTTTCAGGAATTGAAATGCATTCGCTAACTCGCTTCCATTGTCATTTTCACACAAATAAATACACATATCGCTCACTCCTTTCAAGAACGTCATAAATCAAAAAACTTGATTTTTCAGGAGAACGTTTTTAAAGCTTAAAAATATAATGCAATGTATTAAAAATAAATATCAAGCCACTTATTGAACTTTTTGCTGTGCAACAGATATTTTTAGGTAAAACCTGAAGGTTTTTCTCCATTTGAAAAATATTTAGTACATTTAAAAAAATAATTACACAATACCTTTTCTTTAAAATGCAAAAACAACATTTTCTGCCCTGTAGCGGGTAAATATTAAGTTAAAAATATGCCTGTTTTGCTGGGATATAGTACATTTTCTGGGCATTCCGAAAACATGCACAACTGAAAAGTGTCGATTTTTTATTTATGACGTTCTTGAAAGGAGTGAGCGATATTTCTCATTATTCAATGAACATAATAATAATAAAAAATAACCTTATAATTGTCTGGATTAAAATCAATTTGATTTCCACAATGGGTAATCAAACTTCATATATGTACCTACTTAAAATAAATAAAAATCAGTAGAAGTTTTTTTTTTTTCTCGTCCGCCTCCGTAGTGTAATGGTCTGCACGCTCGGCTACCGTTCTGGAGGACCCGGGTTCGATTCCCAGAGGGGGGTCTTATAAATATAAATGATTTTTTCACTCTAATATTTATTCAATATTACTGGTACCTGAAGCGAAGGGCTGATCAACTTTCCTTCGTGTGTTAACGATCAAGATAACACTGCGTTTATATGACGCAGTGCCCTATGCACCATTGGGGTGAGGCTAAGGGTTCGAATGAAGAAGTTTAATACTTTAAAAGCCAATTGTTTATCTATTATTATAAAAAATTATATTCACTTTACTTAACTCATTTGGAAGAACAAATAAATACATTACTGTTATTTTACTAATGGAAGAAAGTTCTTCATTATTTATACTCTTAGTAGCTACCAGCAATATATAATTTTTAAAAAATCAATCAAATATTTATTTTGAAATTAGACTGGAATATGTTCAATGGTAAGTGAGTGAAGGACCCATTGCCAAATGACATTATAAAAAGGACGCTTAATTAATTAATTTATTAGAGTAAGGCCTTGAAAGCAGTAATGGCTAGGGTCAATTCGAAGCGAATTTAAATAGCTTGATGAAATATTAAAAATCTACCCTTATCATCTTTTTGGATACATTTTGGATCGTATCTTTGTCAACGTAAAGATATAGGTCACCTGTTTTTTTTTATCCTAGTACTGTACATGATAGAAATCAATGAAGCGTTGTCGCAGATTGTTTTGTCAGCTATCGTACTGTAGACGACATTTCCTGTACTGTGTGAAGTCACTGTTGCAAATCACAGCATTGACTGTGCGTTATGCGGAAATTTTCTAATTAATACATGCAAAACAAATGACTATGAAAACCTATTTTAACGAGAACTTGATCGATTAATTAAACACTCATTCTTAATTTAAATTTAACTTTAAAGTTTACTTGGTGAAAAACATTATACAGGGTGGCGCAATATTAACACTCTCCTTATCATTCATCGTTCACTTTGTGTAATACCACTTTAATAAACACAAATTCCTGACTACCGGTTTCGGAATAATCATTCCATCATCAGGTCATTGAAATCAAATTATTACGGTCTGACATTTATACAAAAATAATATTTTTAAAGAGAGAAAGAAGATAAATGAATCACAATGGGAATATTTTTAAAAGTGGAAAATTAAAATTTTTATTTTTGTTTAAATGTGTAAATGTTTTGTTGTATTTTGCCCAGACTTCCATATTCATCTTCATCTATGTTGAGATGTCAAAAAATAATACGAAAAATTACTCCTAATTCGAGATAATCCAGATTTGTGAACAAGTATTTGGACACACTTAAAATGTTGTAAATAAATTATCTGGTCAAATTATAAGCTTAATAATAAAAATGAAAATGGTATTTTCTGGCGTTTCTCATGTGTGTGATTACAAGTTTTTGGACACACTCAAAATATTGTAGAGAGAGATTTGTGAACAAATATTTGGACACACTCAAAATGTTGTTAAGACAGATTTGTGGACAAGTATTTGGGCACACTCAAAATGTTGTAAGGGCATTTTTTTGTGGCGTTCTATTCTCTCTGCCTACCCCTGCGGGGATGCGGCGAGATGGTTAGTTAGTTACTAAAATATTGAATACTGAATACAAGGACTTACGAAATTCTGTTTAGGACGTCTCAGTTATGTAGGTATAATGTAGGTACATATTATTTTATGAGTTGCGCGTGCGTGAAACTGAATTATCCGTGAATTACTACCTCAATTGGATCTGAAAAGAAAAATAATAAAACGTTAACTTTCAGGGCCATTCTGGAACTTAATCCGTTCGGAGTTATTTGGACCATATTACGCAGAAACCATCTAACCCACATATTGGCAAACTGAGATAATTGCTAGAAAATATTTTCTACCGTTTTCCATGTATGTGATCATAATCCTTTGTTTGTTTAGCTGCCGTGCTGGAGGTCCCGGGTTCTATTCCCAGGCGGGGGTGAAAATAAATATTAGTTATTTAACACTCTAATATTTATTTAATATTACCCTGGACTGGTCACTGAAGCGCAGGAGTGATGACAGTTTCCAGTTCCCAGTTTCTCCAGGGTATGCTTGGCTACAATAGTTTAGAGACTAGAAGGAATGTGTATTTGATTACGCATTTTTATCGATTGTTGCGCAGTATGATCGATAATCCTGAAATTATCCAGAGCATTGGTCTGTATGTTCCTGATAGTTACCTAAGACAGCGTCGGCATAGTTTATTTCACATTCCTATACACAGGACCAACCTGCCGATGGTTATGCCTGTAGGAAGAGCTACCGCTATGTTGAACAATATCACATTGGATATTGATCTGTTCCATGTGTCCGAAGGAGTTTTCCGAAGCGGGATTCTTCTACACCTTTAAGTCTTATTGCTTACTTTGAATATTGTTTGTTATGTATATATTATTTTTTTATTGAATAAATTGAATTGAAAATTTGAATTAAAATTGAAAAGACCTTGTCTTCGTCTGTTAACGATCAAGATAACACTGCGTCAATACGATGGAGTGCCCTATGCACCATTGGGTGCGGATAAGGGTTAGAAGAAGAAGATTATAATCCATTATTTGGACCTCACATACAACCGAAAGAGTTTCTGCTCGATAAAAAAGCTTTTTTCATCTCATCATAGATGTCTCTAGTAAAATTTTAGTGAATTAAAAAAAAATCATATGGATATTTTCTGCAATACTTTCAAGCATATAAATAATTTCAACTTGAAAAATGCTGAAAGCCGTCCACCCATATGGACATGTTTCTAACACATTTTATCTCTATTAGTTTAGGGTCAGAAAAAAGGTCGAAAAATATTGTGTGATTTTTAGGGTTGGGTGTCTTCCTCTTCTTTAACCATATCCGCTCCCTACGTGGAGAATATGGAGTCCACAAACTGTCTCCAAGCTCTTCTGTCAGCTGCCAGCTCCCTTGCATCCTCCCAAGTCAGGTCCGCATTCCGAAGTTCAGTCGAGTGGGTGTCTACAGCTGATTAAAATTTTACTGTTGAAGAAGTAGCGTTGATCGAAGATTCAAATTTAGCAAATTGTGGGTTGGATGGTTTCGGCATATCATGGTCCATTTAATCCGAACTTTTGTTTCGATGACATCCACATTAATTTTCGGTACACAAACATCGAGAACAAAAGGGAATCTATTGAATATATATTTTATGATTTGAAAGAAGTGCAACGCACGAATACTCAAGGATGCGGATGTGAGATTTTTTTTTAAATTTTACAACTGTGACCAAAAACCTAATATTGTATTTACACAATATTGGGTTTACATGAACCATTTATGGCACATTTATTTATGGTGTACAAATGATGTTTTTGCTGTTTTCTGCTGCCGTATTAGAGGTCCAAGGTTGCAATTGCGATGTCGATACAGGTTTTTCACTTCAAATTTGACATTTCATAAATCAAATTGGCCCCTTACAAAACAAATTGGACGTTATATTGCATTTTTTGTTAGAATTAAAAAAAAAATACATAAAGTATATTCAAATTTGAACTTGTGATTCAAAATAGTACTAAAAATCTTGTCTAAAAACTTCACATCGCGCGCACAGCCTATGACAGCGAGCCGCGCAGGTTTGCCAACTTGACGGCTAACACACTTGTTGATCTTAAGAATAAAAGATGTGGGCAGGTATTCACACTAATGGTATGTAGTAATTAATTTTTTTACCAAAAATGGACGTTATATTGTACATATTTTATAAAAAAAAAAAAGAATTTATTTAAATATTTTCATATTACTACTACATTACTATAAATACTAGTGTGAATACAGTGTGAAAACGTCCAATTTAAGTGAAAAACCTATACTGATACTGTCAGTAAGCGGTACTATTATTACATAATACATACAATACGAGGTAATACCTAAAACAGATTAGGTTATGGAATTACCATGACATTGAATTAAAAAGGTAATTGAATTCACATTCCAGTACTAAAAATTGCAATGCCTTCTTATCGTCGGCACTTAAGTAAGTAATAAGATGTGATTACTCTGTATAAATCAAGAATGTCAGAGCCAAACGTTCTATGTGCCTTTTTATAAATTTTACACGAAAGCAATAAAAAGGGACAAGAAAGCCCTGCTGGTGCCATAGGTGGGAAATGGATTTTGAAAACAGGGACTCGTAGTGTAAACCCATTAAAATGAAAAAATAAATATATAAGACCGTTTTTTGAGTTTATTAATTATAAACATGACTAATTATGAGAACTACAGATGTATGGATGAATAATCATAAGTAAAAATACAACACTGTATTTTCTGTTATATATTGAATTATTAGTTGATGAAAACATTTGTCGTTTTATTTTGAATATTTAGAAGCATTAACTTTGTGGATCATATTGACATATAATTTTAATTAAGTTAATTGTGGATCATATTGATATATAATTTTAAGTCATAAATTAAACCCTGAAGAGGGCAACAGGTTGTTGCTGAAACTAGTTGGTTGTTAATAAAAATGTGAGTGGATCAAAAAACAAAGTGTTTTTATTTTTCAAAATAAAACATCTGTAGTGCTTGAAACTAGTCGTGATAATGTACATTTTTATAATTGTTTCAGCATTCGCTTTGTGGTAAGAGGTAAGACATGATTAAATTATAAATAAAACGCATTTTTTACCACTTGAGTTACAGTATTATTACGACTAGTTTCAGAAGCTACAGACGCTTCTATCCACAGGTTTGAATATAAACCATCTATAGCTTCCGAAACTAGTCGGAACAATATAATATTCATGTGGTAAAAAGCAACTGTCGGGTTGTAGTCCCGTGGTTAGTGTCGCGGACTCTTGAATCAGAGTTTCTCGGTTCAAATCTACTCTACCACAATTTGATGGTGAATGACGCCAAATCAAAAAAATATATATTTGAACTGCTAAAATATACTTATTCTTTTTTTGATGGATAAGATTTATTTGAAAATGTACATAGATTTTGCAGCATTTTTTTCATCAAAACAACGTATTGTATAACGTTTGTGATTTCCACTCCGCAAATAGTTAGTCAATATTATTTTAGCTTGTTGAGAACTCGAGTGTTTTCTTTTTTATGTACACAACAATTAAAATTCAATGCGCATCATATGTTATAGTGTCATATTTAGAAAGTCATGGATAGTCATGATCGAGAAACCTATTGAAAGGACCGCCGAAACTTTTCTAAAAAATATATGAAGGATCTACGTGAATTTAATTTGGGAAGAAGAGAAAATTGTTTCATGACGAATTATTTTATTTTTTGACATGTCATCAAAGATGAAGAAGAATATGGACGTCTGGGCATTTGCGGGGCTGACAATCGTCATGGGAGGTTTAAGTGATCACTTTACACACGTGTAACATTTACCAATTCTACCCATTATTGACAACCACGTTTCTCAAATTCTTGGAAGTTCTATATATATGGACCAATTTTGAAACATTATTCTTGAATCACTAGAACTTCACTACAGACATCTATTGGTGAGATGAGAAGAAGCTTTTTGTTCAGCAGAAACTCTTTCATTAGTATGCGAGTTTCATTAGTATCCGAATCCTGGATTATAATCACACACATGAGAAACGCCAGAAAAAATCATTTTCTTTTTTATTATTACTAACTAACTAACTAACTAACCATCACGCCGCTTCCCCGCAGGGGTAGGCAGAGAGAATAGAGCGCCACACCACTCTGTCCTTGCAAACATTCTTCGCCTCTTCCACGTTCATGCATCTCCTCATACATACCCGCCGATTGTTACGACTCCTAACCCGACCACTTTCAAGTATTTGGCATACCTGATCGTGCCATGTTTTTCTCGGTCTTCCTCTGCTTCTTTTCCCGCTAACATTCGCCTCATAAATTTGTTTTACCGTTCTTTCCTCACTCATTCGTTCTACATGTCCAAACCATCTCAACACACCTTTCTTAATTTTATCGATAATGCTTATCTCAGCTTTGCATTCCTTCCTTATTTCACTATTCGCACATCTATCATACATCGTTTTGTTACACATTCTTCTGAGAGATCGCATTTCGACTGCATTCAGTCTACTTTCATCCTTCTTTTGCCAACTCCATGTTTCACTTCCATACATTCCATACATTTAATTTTATTATTAAAGCTTATAATTTGACCAGATAATTTATTCACAACATTTTGAGTGTGTCCAAATACTTGTTCACAAAATCTGGATTATCTCTTAATAACTCCTGTAATTGGAGATAATCCAGATTTTGTGAACAAGTATTTGGACACACTCAAAATGTTGTGATCAAATTATTTTCATTATAAAAGAAAATTCAACAACTATGACAGCGAAAATGCAAAATAAATTTGGAAATGAGTTTTTAATAAATAATACTTCTTTGGCCATATGCCAAATCAAAATATCTGAATTACAGCCTAGAAATCTGTATTAAATTTGTATGGAATCAATCAAAACCTGTATGAATCTTTGCAATTTGAAGACGTGATTCTTGGTTCTATGATTTTAATAAATTACAGCTTACTACAGATGAAGAAAAAAAAAGATTCCCCGCGGTTCGGGGAATTTCCCACGGATTGGCAACCCTGGTGCTGACCTAAAATTGCATCCGAATTCGGATGGAGCATTCGTAACGAGCGGCGAGCAGCTCGGCTCGCTGTACTGACTGCCTGAATGCTCGCATCGTAACATGTTACGTTACGACAAAATGCTCCGGTCACTCTCCACCATAAGGGCGTTTGTACACGGATTTACACGGAATTTTACCGTCCAGCACGTCAGTTAGCGTTTTAAAACGAATATTGGCTCTGATTGGCTTGTGCCTATGTTCTTCTTTCTTCGGATCGGTGCGTGAACACGTTGCGCGTAAATTCGATCACGCTAAATTGTCGTAGTCACATTCATTTTTCAAAACCGGACTGGCGGACAGTAAAAATCTGTGTAGTGCACAAATGCCCTTAAAACACGTTGTATCCCGGAGCCGTGTTTTAACGTGACAGTAAAACCGAACGTTGGATCCCGGAGCCGTGTTTTGACGTGATGAAGCAGTCGCCTAAAAATGTGCATTTTATTGACATCAATGTAACTCTCCATAAAGGCCAATATTGGCAAATTTACCAAACAAAAATGATTCATCAAAGTGTTTCAAATAAATATCAGAAGTTTTATTCGATTTAACCCACTATTTTCATAATTATAACACTTTTAAGAAACCCTTCACAAAACATGAAATTTCACAAAAATGGCCGGACACCGGGGAAGTTTTATGAGTTTTCGGCCGGGATCCATAGAGTTAAGCTGAGATAATCCAGATTTGTATATGTACAAAGATGCATTTATTTTACTAATTTGTTGATATCTCTTAACTAAAATTGAATATACGCACGGATGTGACATGAGAAAGATGTTAAAACTATTTCGGTTAAAGTGAAGAAAAAATGTCGAAATAATTATGTGTGAAAAATGCGTGAAATATGTCAACTAGAAAATATGTAGGACACCGGTAAACACACAGAATATTTATATACAATGTCTTATAGAGGCAAAATGTTATATATTGATACTAGAATAGTAGACTGAATGCAGTCGAAATGCGATCCCTCAGACGAATGTGTGGCAAAACAATGTTTGATAGATGTTCGAATGATGAAATAAGGAAAAAATGCAAGGCTGAGATAAGCACTATCGATAAAATTAAGAAAGGTGTATGTATTGAGATGGTTTGGACATGTGGAACGTATGAGTGAGGAAACAACGGTTAAACAAATTTATGAGGCGATGTAGTTGGAAAAAGGAGCAGAGGAAGACCGAGAAAATCTTGGCACAATCAGATATGTCAAATACTTGAAAGTGGCCAGGTCAGGAGTCGTAATAATCGTCGGATATGTATGAGGAGATGCATGAAGGTAGAAGAGGCGAAGAATGTTTGCAAAGACAGAGTAGTGTGGTATTCGATTCTCTCTGCCTACCCCTGCGGGGAAGCGGCGTGATGGTTAGTTAATTAGTTTAGAATAGTAGTGTAATAAAATATCATCTAGAACAGCGATCGGGGAACTTTTTTAACCATTACCCCAAAACATTTTTGCGTAAGTCGATATTATCCCCTCCCCCCATTTTGAAAAGAAGGCAATCAATGTATATTTAAAATAAAACTTATTTAATGAATTTAATTTACACGAAAAAGAAAAAAAAACTTACATTAAAATAGAAGTATGTAATAGACAAACAAAATAAAATTCTCAAATTTGATCAAACGAAAATTCAGGTTTTCAGGTTTCCTTTTCAGTTTTTTGGAGAAATGGTGTTGCTTCATGTTTGATACAATTACTTTAAAATCGGGACTTTTCGATGTAAAAGCAATATAATAGTCTTCAGCGTTTAATCGGTTTTTGAATTGTTTACATTTGTGAAAATACTAACATCATAGCAAACTAGAAACATATCCTAATTACTCCAACAAAATTCATTTTTACCCCATTTGGGGTAATTTACCCCAGTTCTAGAGGCTTTTGTCTAATAACAGTCATTTCATACAAGAAATTTAATTAATCCAGATTTTCATTTTGCGACCAATGAATACATTTCAAGATAGAAAAACGTTTAATGTTATAATTCAATCTTTAGAAAATTCCCTCCATTTGACGGTGTTGTCCATTATAATGTGAATAAAATAAACTAATTAATATGCGAGAGGAAATCATTATTTTATTTCAAATTTATATTGATCATACACATAATTACAAATTACAGTAATACGCCCTCACTGAGTTTACCCGTACCGAGGGCACATTTTACAATACTTATTTATAAAACTACACGAATGAAAATTGTCAAATATAGTAGAAACTAGAATTACTCAATACGTAACCGACTTTGTGCACTGATTGGCGTGATGAGCTTTGAATAATCGAATCCAAAAACCGAATAAAGTTACGACTTCTTTTAAAGTGTCGTTATTTGATCGTCCATATCGCTCACGTCAACGTCATAAACCAAAAAACTTGATTTTTCAGATCGTGTTTAAAGTTTAAAAATATAATAAAATGTAAAATAAATAAATATCAAGCCACTTATTGAACTTTTTACTGTGCAACTGATCTTTTTAGACAAAACCTGAATGTTTTTTCTACATTTGAAAAATATTTAGTATATTTAAGAAAAATATTAAAACAATACCTTTTCTTCAAAATGCAAAACAACACTTTGTGCCCTGTAGCGGGTAAACATTAAGTTAAAAATATGCCGCTTTTGCTGGGATATAGTACGTTTCCTGGGTATTCCGAAAATATGAATAACTGAAAATTGATGATTTTTGATTTGATGACGTTGTTGAAAGGAGTGAGTGATATATTGATGTGATGATGGAAGATAACCGCCTATAATTTAAAAGCGGGTCGCCCATTGTGATCAAAAGTTTAGCTACCTTACCCTTTGGTAACAGACTGTTGAACTGTGTAAATAACCTCGTAAAGACATAATCGGTAATGGTTACTTTAACATATTTAAATTAATTCACTGAACTCACTATTTATACACTTAAAAGTTTCCTTATACAAGTGTGGGTTAATCGCCAATTTTCCTCGCATGAAAACGTCGTAAAGTAAAAAATTCATTTCCTGTTTGTCGTCTTAATTTTTATTCAAGAGACGATAAAGCCATGAAGTGGTTAATCTCTTGAATTATGTAGTCATTTAATTGGAATGTGAGATGAATTGCAAATAATTTAGCATGTGACATGTAAGGCAGGGGTGTGCAAATGGCTGCCCGATCTTTTTTTCAGTACGACCGGCAAAACATTTAATAAAATAAATGAAAAATACACGTTTAATTATTATATTAATAAGTCACATTCGTTAAAATCTAATCTTTTTTTATATTTATATTACAATTTTTTGTTTTATATTATATGAGAATTGTATCAATCAATATCTGATATTACTTTAAATATTTTTATTTTCTGTAAACCCAGGTACCGACGTACCGGTAATGATTTTTTTTCTTGAAGCACCGTTTTTTAATTGATTTTTTCTTCCCAATAAATATATGATTTGAAAAGAAAAGAGTTATGGAAAGGTAAGGAGTTATATTGAAAACATAATAATAAAAATATAACAATATATTTTTAATATAACTCATCCTAAATAATGTGTTTTTTTTTTCCAAATATTTTTCATTTTAATTATGTAATAATTTACCAGTATTGTTTAATATATAGTTTGAAAAAATAATAAAATGATTCCCAAGCTATCTAAAAAAACCCACTGTTATTCTTTGTGCGGCCCGCGGTCAATGTTTTATCTATGTATAATCATACACATAATTACAAACATTTCAAGATATATATCGCTCACTCCTTTCAAGAACGTCATAAATAAAAAAATCGTCTATTTTCAGTCGTACATGTTTTCGGAATGCCCAGAAAATGTACTATATCCCAGCAAAAGAGGCATATATTTAACTTAATATTTACCCGCTACAGGGCAGAAAGTGTTGTTTTTGCATTTTGAAGAAAAGGTATTGTTTAATTATTTTTTTAAATGAACTAAATATTTTTCAAATGTAGAAAAAACATTCAGGTTTTACCTAAAAAGATCTGTTGCATGGTAAAAAGTTCAACAAGTGGCTTGATATTAATTTTTAATACATTGTATTATATTTTTAAACTTTAAAACGGTCTCCTGAAAAATCAAGTTTTTTGATTTATGACGTTCTTGAAAGGAGTAAGCGATATGTATATGTTTTATTTTATCTATAATGTGGCCAGCCAACCAATATTTGGCCAACCCTGGTGTGGAGTGTAGAATGTGGTGTGTTGTGCCTACATACTCGAATAATAACGGGAGTAAATATTTAGCCAATATTTGACTAATAATACGCAGGAAATTTCGGGAACTGGGGCAACTACGAGTACACGATATAATGTGAATTATGCCATTGGAATTTTGTAATATTCTACTTTTTATATTTATTTGTTAATTAAACTTCTTGTGCCTAAAAATTAACACTGGCAGGCATATTGCTGATAAGCAGTATCTTCCAATCAACCAAAACAGATTTCGCTCACTCCTTTCAAGAACGTCATAAATCAAAAATCGTCAATTTTCAGTTGTGCATGTTTTCGGAATGCCCAGAAAATGTATTATATCCTAGCAAAAGTGGCATATTATTAACTTAATATCAGCCCGCTGCAGGGAAGAAAGTGTTGTTTTGCATTTTGTTGAAAAGGTATTGTTTTATTATTTTTTTAAATTCACTAAATATTTTTCAAATGGAGAAAAAACCTTCAGGTTTTACCTAAAAAGATATGATGCACAGTTAAAAGTTCAGTAAGTGGCTTGATATTAATTTTTAATACATTGCAATATATTTTTAAACTTTAAAAACGTTCTCCTGAAAAATCTATTTTTTATTTTTATTTATGACACTGTTGAAAGGAGTGAGCGATTTGTGATGCAGATCAAAGTTTTTATACGGGTGTTTTTTTTAATTATACAAGATAAGCGAAAAATGTAAATCAAAATGTTTTACATGACACGTGTGTCGATGCATTCCACGTGATTTTAAGACTAAACCCTAAAAAATCACCTTTAATAATTTTTCTAATTGGTTTCAGGTCGTGAATCGAAAGAATGCATTTCAACCCTAAGAAAATGGCCGTAAAGGCTCTGCCCATACTGGGTTGGGCCAAGGAGTACAATGCAGGAACGGCTATTGCGGACTTGGTAGCGGGAGTCACAGTAGCTCTCACCCTCATACCGCAGTCACTGGCTTATGCTTCCCTGGCAGGTCTAGAACCACAGGTATATCTTAAAATTGAAACTAATTCCTTAATTCTTAAGAGTCGACGAATTTTTTAAATGGCAAAAGATTAATTTGTTGGCGGTAAGTATTCATGGTAGCTCTCACCTTCGTACCATAGTCACTGGCTTATGCTTCCCTGGCAGGACTAGAACCATAGGTTTATCTTAAAATTGAAACTAATTCCTTAATTCTTTAGAGTCGACGAATTTTTTAAATGGCAAAAGATAATTTAGTGACGGTAAGTATTCGTGATAGCTCTCACCTTCGTACCAACATGAATAAACTGTTATTATATAAATGTTATTTTTATACTTATCATGTTTTTTTGTCGGCAACGTAACGCCAGCCATTTTAGGTGTTTCTTCAAAAATATGTTCTTTAAAAACAGAAAACTGTCAATTAAATTCAGTTTAATGTAAGTTATAATGTATTTTATTCTACTGGGATCTCTTTGCAAACAATGGAAAATATAGTTTATAAAATACGTACAAGATGGCTAGATTTCTATCAAATGTAATTACAGCAATTATGAACTCGGTGTAAATATGAATAATAAATACCTGTATTCATACTGTGTAGGTACCTTAGATTATGCCTTGTTACAGAGATAAACCTTGTTATTAAAATTCCAAATTCAAATAGGTGCTTGAAAGTAAACTAAAATTATTGTCATCCTGTTATTCAAAAGTTTAAAATTATAGTGTTGCCATAAATGCAACAGATATTCATAAAGTACTCATTTATATATCATTATACCTTTTTGGATATTTTTTTCCTGCTTTGAACTAGTAGTAAAGTGTTGCAATTAGTATTTTTTATATTTATAATTCCTGTTGACAGTTGAGAACAAAGCAAAATTATTATAAATAATGATATATGTAGATGATATACATTACCTAAACATATGCTTTGCTGCAAAATATGTGATAATCAAAATGGCTACCTGTCATAAACGTACCATTATAATACATACTGCCTGTTCATTTAGTGAGTAGGTTCCTATAGTAAAACATAAAAGATAGGTACCTAACTACTAACAACTATTTAAAAATAATCACTTGATACTTATTTTTGATAATCAGAATGAGATAAGGTTTTTTATTTTATTTTTTAAAGTGTAAATTCATGCCATTAAATGTAAACCATTTGATTTGATAACTTCTTCTTCTGCATTTTTGACATCTCAACATAGATGAAGAAGAATACGGAAGTCTGGGTATTTACAGGGCTAACAACCTATCATAGACTGATTAAGTTATCACAGATACACACATGCAACATTCATATCATCAACCCATGATTGACGACCACACTAAAAAAAAATGAAAGTCCTAGATATATTGATCGATCTCGTGACATATGAGTTTATTTTAGAAGAGGTAAAGACGAATAACGGCAAAGGCTGGGGTACTTGGGGTTGCATACCCGTACTCGTACTAAATAGTGTATCTTGGATACAGCTTATATATATTAGAGTTTCTTGAGGATATTCCATGAAAATTATTTTAACATAAAAATTAAACACTTGTGTGATCACTTTTTGAGTTTAATAATGCAAATTTCGAGAACTACGGATGTTCTTATCAACGGCTAGAAATAAAAAAGGTTTATGCCTTTTGATTTCTTGAAATACAAATACCACCTATTGATGAGAACATCCGTAGTTTGTGAAATTTATCATGTTTTTATTAATAATTTTGAAAAAAAAGATCTTAAATAAGTGTTTTATTTTTATATTTCAACCATCAAGTTATTCCACACAGTTAATACCGAATTAATTAGTCCAAGATATTAATAGTCCAAGAAAACACATTGTTAATCAGTTTCTTCAAAGAAGTGTTACTTATTTCATTGTTTTACTATTTCTAGTATGGCCTTTACTCTTCCTTCGCTGGTAGTCTTGTATACATCTTATTTGGCACAACTCCTGAGATCAACATTGGCCCGACTGCTCTTCTGTCTCTGCTGACCTTCACATACACCCACGGAACCAGCCCCGACTTCGCTGTTCTTCTCTGTTTCCTCGGAGGCTTTGTGCAGCTGCTAGTTGGGTTCTCCAGACTTGGTAAATATAACTCATCACTTATAAAACTACAAACACTCAAATCATACTTACAATTTTGATTAGGTAAATTGAACTCATCACTTTTATAACTACATGCACTCAAATCATAATTAGAATTTTGACTAGGTAAATTGAACTCATCACTTTTATAACTACATGCACTCAAATCATAATTAGAATTTTGACTAGGTAAATTGAACTCATCACTTTTATAACTACATGCACTCAAATCACAATTACAATTTTTACTCAGTAAATTTTAATAATCACTTTTTCAACTACATATATACATATCACTCACTCCTTTCAACAACGTCATAGTATATCAAAAAACTTGATTTTTCAGGAGATCATTTTTAATGTTGAAGATTATAATGAAATGTATTAAAAATAAATATCAAGCCACTTATTGAACTTTTTACTGTGCAACACACCTTTTTAGGTAAAACCTGAAGGTTTTTTCTTCATTTGAAAAATATTAAGTATATTTAAAAAAAAATAATTAAACAATATCTTTTTTTCAAAATGAAAAAACAACACTTTCTGCCCTGTACCGCTTTTGCTGGGATATAGTACATTTTCTGGGCATTCCAAAAAAATGCACAACTGAAAATTGTCGTGTTTTGATTTATGACGTTCTTGAATGGAGTGAGCGATATGTACATTAAAATCAAATGTGTTTTTCTACTTATTTTGCCTTTGGAATGTATAAAGTTAAAAAGCTCCAGAAGAAGTTTAGTAATTCAATAATCCGGTGCTTAATCAAACCTTAGTCAAACTGCTCCTCCAGTAGGATCAGATAGTATCTTAGTCAAACTGCTTATCCTGTAAGTAATCCGGTACTTTCTTAGTCAAAGTGCTCATCCTGTAGGTAATCTGGTACTATCTTAGTCCAACTGATTGCCAACTAAAGTAATCTGATAGTATCTTAGTCAAACTGCTCATCCTGTAGGTAATCTGATGCTATCTTAGTCCAACTGCTTACCAAGTATGGTAAGTAATCCATTACTATCTTAGTCCAACTGCTTGCCCAGTAAGTAATTTAATTGATGTAGTCAAACTTCACATCCAATAGTTCCAAGCTATGTGGGGATTTTAGAGACACAATACTCTCTTCCGGCATATGTCATTCTAATTATGAAATTTTCCAGGCTTCTTGGTGGACTTTGTGTCCATTCCTGTGGTCTCCGGATTTACGTCTGCCGCTGCCCTCATCATCGCCTGCTCTCAGCTGAAGGGAATACTGGGACTCTCCTTCAAGGCTGAGACCTTCTTGGAGATTTGGAGGGCAATAGCTGACCATATATCTGAAGTCAGACTCGGTGACACTGTTCTAAGTGTTTGCTGCTGTCTTGTGCTATTGGGCATGCGGGTAATGGAAATAAATAAACGAATTTTGAATGTCTGATAATATTTGAAGTAAAAGAAAAAGTTTTACGGAATTTTCTGTCATTAATTTCAGTAAAAGTTACAATTTGAGCCGTCACTTTATTGAAAACTATCTATCCTGGCAACAATGTGTCAACATTAACATAATACACATCAAATTAAATTGAATTAAAAATATTACCATATGTATTTTGATATTTTTGTTGCAGCAACTAAAAGAAATACAATTAAAGCCAAGGAAAGGAGAAGAATTGACGAGAAAACAAATCATCCTGAAGAATATAATATGGTTTACATCTGTGGGGAGAAATGCTGCTATTGTAATTGGGTGTGCGATTTTTGCTTTCATACTTGACTACAATGACTACCATCTTTTCAAACTCACTGGTAATTTGCATTTTATGTTAAATCAATATGAGCAGATTATAAAATTCCATTTTAAAACAAATATCGTAATGTTTGTAAATATATATCCTTGTTCTGTCATTCGATGCCAGCTGTTGTTGACCTGTTGTTTTTTTTATGTTCTGCAAGATGCTGTCAATGTTCGGTGTACTGAGTGGAGAAAATTATATTTTTTTATCAAATAATTGTCATCCTTCAAAAAAGCTGATTAAACACTAATAAATTAATGATGGAAACAATAATTAGGGTTCAAATGTATTTTTTATGATAAATCCAATGACGAAAGTGACGTTTTCTTAAAATCGATAAATAAAAGCACCATATATGAGATATAGAGATGACAGCAACTTCTCTTTGAGGTATGTTATCTCTGGAAATGTCTTCAAATATATAGGTGGAGACTGACCGGAGCATTTCGTCGTAACATAACATCGTAACATCGCTCGCGGCAAGCAACACCGAGCATCCGAAACTATGGCTGGAGCACTCGGTTCGGTGTACTGACTGCCCGAATGCTCGCATTGTAACGTGTTACGTTACGAAGAAATGCTCCGGTTAGACTCCACCTTAATGATTCGTTATCAATTGCCTTATTCAAAAGATACAAAGGTTTCGGTTTTGTACATCGGTTATACAATATGATGGTAATTTACTGAAAAAAACTTTTTGCTAAATGGTCAACAAAATAAGAAGATCATTTTTGTCATTTTTATTGACTCAAATACATTTTTTCCAATGACTTGAGAGTGATTTGAGTTGTACAATGTTTATGGCCAGGTGTTTGCCATATTGACTTTTTAAAATATGTACTCTAAGTATAAATAATCAATTATTAGTAATTATTTGTCACATTCAGTAATATTTTGCTGCATACTTGAGATTCTTCATGGATTTGGTGTATGATTCATTCCTATTTCTCCCGGTCTAAGGTCAAGTTAAAAGACGATTCATTTAACTTTCAAATTTCATATTTGAACCTTGTGAATATCTGTCCTGTCTTATTTATTACCAGCTTTCTGAGATTTTCCTCATTCTGCCTGACAATATTCCCAAAATGTGAAAGTGTAGTATATGTTTTGGGATGCGGGATATATTATCTCAGGGTAAATATGCAGATGCCCTGTAGTACTTAGTATAAAGTAACCAGCTAAACAAAATGGTTGAGAGGTTCAATTATTTGGGAGTGCACATTTCAGAAAATGCGAGTCATAATAATGATCTGGAAATGTATTTAGGATTTAAAGGGACCAAATTGAGCATTCAACACTATGAAGATTGTCTGGAGATTGAAACCATTTATTGAGAACTAAATGCTTACTTGCAATATATCACTTTACAAGGTCTCAAAATATTGTAGTTATATGAAGATTGTCTGGAGATTAAAACTATTTATTGAGAACTAAATGCATACTTGAAATATATCACTTTAAAAGGTCTCAAAATATTGTAGTTGTATGAAGATTGTCTGGAGATTAAAACTATTTACTGAGAACTAAATACTTACTTGAAATATACCACTTTACAAGGTCTTAAAATAGCTTAGCTTTGTCAATAGATATCTACCACGCAGTAACTTATCTCAGTTCCCAGAATGTCGATTTCTATCACACATATCTCTTATAAAAATAAAATAATGCTTAAATGTGGTACTTTTTACAAATTGTAGATTGTTGACCCAAAGTTCATAGTCCATGTATGTTAACTGTGATCTTTGGGTCAAGAGTCTGGATATATTTTGTGTTTTTAATAAATGTGGTAATCATTTTAATCCATTGTCCTCTCCATTTTAGGTAAAATAGCCTCTGGATTACCGAGGTTTGGTCCTCCTAACTTCAACGCAACTGTTGGCAATGAGACATACACCTTTAGTGAGATGGCGCAACACTTGGGATCTGGTATACTTGTTGTTCCCCTGATTGGAATCATTGCTAATGTTGCCATCGCCAAGGCTTTCTGTAAGTGTTTTTAATTCACAGCTACCATTATTCATGTAATTACCTCGATAAAGCTTAAAATTCCTACACAGCCATTTACACACTATTGTTTGAGGGTGAAAACATAATAAGATACATAGTGATACACATTGACATAACCATTATGTAGTTCTTGAAGGTCGGAGTGACTATTCTCAGAAAATGCATTAAGAATTTTTAATTAAAACTTAATTAATAAATAATTTATACACTTACAAAAAATTACTGCCTAGATTTAAAAAGATTTATGCCATTTGTAATTAATTTGAAACTAAAGAAAACAATGTGTCGGGTTGTGGTCCCGTGGTTAGTGTCGCGGACACTTAAGTCAGAGTTTCTCGGTTGGAACCCACTCTACCGCAATTTGATACTTATTTCTAATAATGAGCTGTTTAGGCATACTGAAATAGTATGAAATTGAAAAATTTGTGTAAATAATATAAACACAAATATTTCTCTTTAAAAAAAAATAGTTTCTTTGTTATTCCTGCAATACATTCCCAATACATATTTTAATTTTAAATAAATTTACTCAATATTTAAGTAAATATTATTAAAAAAATACTTTTATCTTTACACTATAATAATATTTTTTATATACAGCGATGGGCAAAGTTCTGGATGCTAGTCAAGAGATAGTAGCTCTTGGTTTGTGTAATGTGGTCAGCTCCTTTGTGCAGTCTATCCCTGTTAATGGTTCCTTCTCTCGAAGTGCTGTTAGCAACGCTTCAGGAGTCAGAACGCCCGGAGCTGGACTCTATACCGGTGAGTCATTTATATGATAATATGAACAGCATCAGCTAATTTAATCAACATTGTGATATATTTAAACTGACTTAAAAGCTTGTACAAAGAGTCCTTTAAACATAGTAATAAATATTGAGATTCTTCTCTCAATTCGAATAATTTTTTAGATTAAAGATATAAAATTGATTATAATTTTCAGGTTTAATTGTGTTGATGACTCTAGGATTTTTAACACCGTATTTTTACTACATACCAAAGGGTACTCTCGCATCCGTGATTATATGTGCTGTGCTGTTTATGATAGATTTAAACATAATCAAAGATTTATGGATTAACAGCAGTGAGTACTATTGTCACATTAGTAATGACTTGTATTATAAATAATATCTTACTGAGGTTTTGCAAAGAAAAAAATTGTTAAAATAAAAAATGCTTCAATTTCAGAACTGGATTTGGTGCCTCTATTTGGAACATTCATATCTTGTCTATTTCTGGGCGTAGAATTTGGAATTTTGGTTGGAATTGCCATAGATATATTGTTACTCTTATATTTTAGTGCTCGACCAAGACTGAGTATGGAATTAGTAATGGTATGTACCTTTGAGACATGATAATATTTTTGAGAAATGGGTCAATAGAATTTTTAATTTAAGCTTAAGCAAGTCAAATACACACAATTATAAACTTAAAGATTTATTTGTATTTTAGAATACATAAACAACTTATGTACTTTGGTATGTTGTATGTTGGTCGAAACATGTACGGAACTAGGAGGTTTTAACCAGAGCTGAGGAGTCTATATGCTTACGAAATAAAGTAACACAACGGTGAGCTAAATGGATAGGTCATTATATAAAACACCCAGGCCTGCTTCTTATAATCGCGGAAGGTACATGTCAAAGCACAAATTACAGAGGAAGACCCCGCTTTACCCATATGGACCAAATTATCTCCAACATGCGTTTTAGCGCGTACGTCGAGTTGAAGAGACGAGCAGAGGATAGGGTAGAAACTAACCATGAAAGAAACAAATCAATCATCACAAAGATTGTAATCCACAAATAACTTATGTATCTTTTTTCTTCTTTTTAGATAAATCCAAATTTATTTTATACATTAGTGACACCGAGCGGTGGATTGTTCTTTCCTTCAGCCAACTATGTTCGGGATACAATTGGAAAAGCTGGACATGGGGGTAATTCTCTCGATACAATAGATGCCAAGGGAAAGAATATATTTGTCATTAATTGTTTGTATTTACAAAGGGCAGATTGGACTAGTGTTCAGGTACTTAAATACTGTAAATTTCATTATATTTTTTGTAAAAATACTTAGAACTAAGTAGTCATATTTTGAAAAAATTTGATAAATTTATAAATATTATTGAATGATATGAATACGATACAAAGGATCAAATATTTTTGATACACATATGTTATATGAATTGTGATATGATTGTGTAAAAACAGTTATCATATATGTATTATGTGTCCATCAATGACATATGTTAGGGACGTCACAAGACAAATAGTATTAGTAGTCCTAAGACGAACCCAATTTTTTTTAAATTGTGATATGTACTGGTATTGCATTCACACAGAAATATAGTACGACATTCTGATTGGATAAATAACATATTTGTTTTAATTTAAGAGTTTGCACTGAAAAATAGTCATTACTTTTCGGAGATTATTAATGCTATTTTATTTCAGGGAATAAAGTCTCTGTTGATTGATTTCAAAAAGGTCAGCAAAACAATCATATTCCTGCACTGTCGACAGAGTATAAAAGACATTCTTCAGAGGGAAATCAAAGAAAACTTTTTATATTGTTCCACAGAAGACGAACTAACGCAACTATTGAACAGTAAGGAATTTTTCTGTTTTTCTTTACAAATAATTACTTAAATTGCAATTATAACTGTTGTTTTTTGTGATATAATGTCATTCGAGTGCATTTTTTGATAAGATTTATTATATTTCATTTTTAGGTAGCATTTCGATAGAAACTATTGCAGAAATAAAAGTGGATGTACCTGAAGAAAGATTAAATGCATCGGAAAGTACAACATCTTTATAATTCCTGTATTAATCATTCATATTTTTTTTTAAAAACATCAATGTGAAACATGGTATTAGAAGAAGAAAGCTGAAAGAAGATTTGAAATCCAATCACTTAAACTCAGGGTTGAGAATGTAATGTAACGTAAGAACAAGATAATGAATATAATTAAGAGGCAAAAAGAAATACGATGAAGCAAAAAAGAGAGATTAGTTAAAAGATAATATTTTTTAACAAGTGAGCAAGGGAAGAGTAGGGTAGAGGCGACCAAGAAAGACTTGACATGAGCAAACTTACTACTAAAGCACTTTAATCCTAAATTCTGGTTTTGTCATGTTTTGGAAGCTAGAACTGCTATTGTTTGATCTGACTCATATGGCATTCCATCCTCTCCGTGGGAAAAGCCTGATAGTGCTTATAGAATAGAACCTAGGCTACCGGTAGACCATAAACAAGATTCTGGGAAAGGAAAAAAGTATTATAATGATGGATACACGAATCTTAGTGATAACAGGTATTTAAAAATCCCTTCATTTATGTAATAAATATGTACAATATAAATAGAAATATAAGATATCTGCGCTTTTGTATATACTGTTATATTTATTTAGAAATAAGATATTATTTTATACCTCATATTTTTTACCTAAAAAGTAAAATAAATGTCTTTTATCAAATATTATTTTTATTTTTTAATTCCTCGTATAAAAAGTAGACCTAATAGTGTCTCTGGTAGAGGCAGTAGATGTATTTAAGGTGGTAAATAATTTATGAATTAACACATTTCGTCTACTATAAAAAGAGTCATCTTCAGGCCACTATGCTGAAATTTCATCACCACCTTCGGGGGAAGATGCCCATTGTAAAAATGGCCGAAACGTCTAAAAGGGATCCAGATGACATGAAAACCCAGAAATACAAATAAATATAACAATGTCATTCTGCAAACAAAGCTGGCTTTGATAAGTAAATAATTACTGTCAAGAGTTTACGTAATTGACCACTTGATTTTTGTTATTTTGCAGATTCAATGTGCAAATTATTTGATTTAATTGTTTGTCTGAACTTGTAATGAGATGCAGCGTATAAATAAATATACTGAAATAGAGATGCATAAATGTATCAGGTTTGAGTTTAATATAAATTATTAGTAAATCTACTCAACCAAAGATGGTGTAAATGTTCTTGTAGTTTTTCTTGTAGTTCTTGTAGTTGTTTTAATTACCCAAAGATGGTAGTAATGTATGAATTGTGTGTAATTCTTAGATGGATTATCTACTCAAATAGAGGAGCGGTAAAGGTTATATCAGTTTTACCATTCGTCCAATGATGTCCAACAAACATGCTGACTTGATATTTTAAATAGTAATTTGTAAATCTACACATATGGAGATGGCAGTAATGCGTATTTTGAGTAAAAAACTGATAATTCACACCACATACGCAAAAATAAATAAAAAATAATGTGAATTGCCCACAAAAGTATTTGTTCACATGTAAAATAAAAAAAATCATTTTAATTAAGAAACTGCTGCAAAATATAAACAATATCAACAAAAAACTTCTTTTAAAAACACGCAAGACTCGACGAGTTCGTATGCAACGTCCTTGCCAGGGAGGTAATTTTATGGAGGTTTTAACACAAATAAAGGTTTAAATCTTAGCTAACCGTCATAAATAAAATCTTTCCGAAAAATACATAGATGCTCCTAAAAATAAATAGTATTCCAGAGTTGACCAACGTAACTTAACCTTTTTACAGTGTAGAATTGAAAAAAAAATTGTTTTGAATTTGTACAATTACAAAACTTCTGACAACTCTACAACCAGTCGTTAGATGAAACCAAAGATATAATCAAATGCAAAGTGATTTTAGACATCTGTGAAATTTGCTTGATAATTTTTACGGTGGAATTGTATGTATACAATTAGAAGATTTCTGTTTTACCGACACACATAGTTTGACGTTTGGTGAAAAAATAAACATAATATTCTAGGTTAGCTAAAATTGGTTCCGGTGTCTTTTTGTTTTTGTGAAGATTTTTTTTTACTGAAAATGAAATAAACCGAGTTACGCAATGGTTCCAAATGGAAGATTAATCACTCGTGCGTATCAACGTACAAGTTTACGTTCATGATACCCGTTAAATAGGGCGCAAAAGGTATGTGACTGATCTCCAATATATTTTCTAACGTTATTGTTTCGTATTTAATATGCATGCTATATTTACTATAATGAAATACTTTTTTTACAATTTCAAACACATAAAAGACTTTAAAAAATATCGGGGTAAATGACAAAATAGAAAATCGATGATGTTATAAAAAAAATTGATTCACATTATATGACTGACAAAATTTCATATAATTAATTTGTGTGAAAAATTATCTTATTTTTCCGTTATTTGGATTGATGGAGTATTATATTTATTGTAAATGCACAAGGACAGGTATTATTTATTACCAAAACAATTGTTAAGGATGAAAAAGGACTATTTTGTTATCAATAAAATGATCACCGATGAACGAATTATTGCAAATCAGTTTCCATTTTCTAAATGAGAATGCTAACAAGTTTTTAAAATATTTTAATTTAATTTATTGTTCGTGTTTTAGTAAAGCCTCTGATTTAAAATAAATAATATTTTTCAATGCAATTTACATTATATTGACGAACCATATGTTTTAATATTTGAATAGTTGAAAGAAATGTACCAACATCTTAGCAAACACGTTTAAAAATAAATTTTATAACAGCACTTGGATGTGACGTTTTTGTACGATTGTCACAAAACATGTTTAAAATTTTCTTTACCTCAGAACTATAATAATATTTTTACATTAATAGAGTTATCATGTGTTTTATTTGTTCATAAATTTATTCAATGCATTCTACTAATTTATCATTTTATTGCTACCTAAAAAATATCCTCGCATATTTAAATGTACCGTAGAACGGGGATAGTTGAACTTTGATATGTTACTTGAGCCCAGTACAAAAAATAAATAAATCTGTATTTGGTCTACGATAATGAACGTATCGACATGATTCATTGTTTCCCTGACAGGTGACACTTATTGTTACGATACTTCGATCGATACCACGATCTAAATAATTTTTTTTGTACTGGGCTCAAGAAACACATCAAAGATCAAGTAGCCCCGTTCACGGTACCAAAAATATCCACCTCCATTTGCCAAAAAAATATTTAATATTGGTGTTTGTCGAATAGGCGAATGATCATCTTTTTATACTACTTCTATTTGTACTTCAACCTTCTTCTTGTGTCCAGTATTGAACAAAGGCCTCCCTCTTGGACTTCCACAGTTTTCTGTTAAACACGACTCTCTTCCAGTGCAGGCCCACTACTTTTAATGTCAACAAACCATCTTGTCTGGGGCCTACCCACGCGTCTGTGTCTTGTTCTAGGGCTCCAGTCAAGCACCTTTATCGTCCATCTGTCCTCAGACATACGTGCCACATGACCTGCCCAGTTCCACTTTAGTTCCGCGATTCTTTGAGCCACACCTGTTACCTTTGTCTTTTCCTTTATCCAAACATTCGTTTTTCGTTTTCTAAGGAACATGTTTAGCATCCTTCTCTCCATTGCTCTTTGCGTTACCCTATAATGTTATCTTAACTACCTAACTAACTAACTAACCACCACCCCGCTTAGGCAGAGAGAATAGAACGCCACACCACTCTGTCTTTGCAAACATTCTTCGCCTCTTCCACGTTCATGCATCTCCTCATACATACCCGCCGATTGTTACGACTCCTAACCTGACCACTTTCAAGTATTTGGCATACCTGATCGTGCCATGTTTTTCTCGGTCTTCCTCTGCTTCTTTTCCCAATTACATTCGCCTCATAATATTTTTTTACCGTTCTTTCCTCACTCATTCGTTCTACATGTCCAAACCATCTCAACACACCTTTCTTAATTTTATCGATAATGCTTGTCTCAGCTTTGCATTCCTTCCTTATTTCACTATTCGCACATCTATCATAATTAAATCAAATTATTTAATTAATTATTATCTATATATCTATCTATCTTCGTAGTGAAGTGGTTAGCGCGTTTGGCTACCTTACTGTAGGTCTCAAGTTTGATTTCCAGGAGGGGTCAAAATAAGTATAAGTGAATTTTCCTGTAATGAGATTTATGTAATATTACTCTGGTACCTGAAGCTCAGAGCTGATCACCTTTCGTTCATGTATTTAACGATCAACATAATACCGCCTATATACGATGCAGTGTCTACTTTGTGGTAAGACATGTTACAATGTATGATTAAAGAAAACACTTCGTTTTTTACCACTTGAGTTTTATTATAGACTACATGTTATCTTCACCATTGCTTTCCATTTTTCCTTTGTTTTCAAACTCCGTCCCTTGACTAACCCCTTCCCCTTACTTTCCCCTCTCCTTATTTATAGAACAATTTTATATTTTATATTTTAGTTACTTTACAGACCTGAATGATGGAAGTTTAACTTCTGAAACATGTAGTCTATAATAAAACTCAAGTGGTAAAAAACGAAGTGTTTTCTTTAATCATTACAAAATATCAATGATTTATTTTAAAATTAACTTGTTTACATTTTGTCCAATCTCTTTTGGCTTGAAGAGCCTAATATCGTTCCATTTTTCCTTATTGTTAATTCAGGAATTTCTAAAAAATCTATTGAGAGACAAAACAAATTGTTAGACTGCCTACATAAAATAAATTTACCAATTTTTAATTAAAGTTTTTTTTTTGGATCTGGGTAATTAATATGTCTGTTTATAATATACAAATGAGAATAAACAACATTATGTCCGCCTCCGTAGTGTAATGGTCAGCACGCTCGGGTACCGTACTGGAGGTCTGGGGTTCGATTCCCAGGGGGGGGGTCTAATAAATATAAGTGATTTTTTCACTCTAATATTTATCCGCCTCCGTAGTGTAATGGTCAGCACGCTCGGCTACCGTTCTGGAGGTCCCGGGTTTGATTCCCAAGGGGGGTAAAATAAATATAAGTGATTTTTTCACTGTAATATTTATTCAAAATTACCATGGACTGATACCTGAAGCGGAGGACTGATCACCTTTCCTTCATGTATAAACGATCAAGATAACACTGTGTTTATATGACACAGTGCCCTATGCACCATTGGGGTGCGGATAAGGGTTTTATTATTATTAATATTTATCCAATATTACCCTGGACTGGTACCAGAAGTGAAGGGCTGATCACGTTTCCTTCATATGTTAACGATCAAAATAACACTGTGTTTATGTGATGCAGTGCCCTATGCACCATCGGTTGCGGATAAGGGTTTGAAGAAGGAAGATGAACAATATGATGCAATATAAAAAGCATTTAAAATAGTATCTTGTCCTGGTAGATAAGAATTAGAAAATTATTATATCGGCGTAACAAAGGAGTACTAGTTCAAATAGCTGCCATTTAGTTTAAAATAATGAAGAGTGAGACCAATCTTTGTTCGAGGTCTTCAGTTAGCTCAGGTGTTTCCATTGAACCATTTACAAAGTGTTTCTTTAACATTGGAACATCAAGTGAAATGTAATTGTAAAATAATAATAATAACCTCAATATTGATCACTTCATCATTGTTGATGATTATCTTTACTCCTACGTCGGAGACTTTGTGGCAGCTTTCTGATTCTCATTTTTTTGTTTGCATTTAATAAATATAAATAGTCATATTTCAAACCACGAAGCGTCATATATCAACATACTTCGATTGTCACTGCTTTTGTTTGATTGATTTAAAAACTGATTAAATAGGAAAAATATAATTAAATATGAATTTATAAAATAAGTAATTACAATATAACTTTGTTTTAAAATCACTATAAATATTTTATTATAACTTAATTATAATGTCTACCGGTTTCGAAGCTAACCGCTTCTTTATCAAGACTCATTAATACGTATTAATTAGTATTAATCAGTCTTGATAAAGAAGCGGTTAGCTTCGAAACCGGTAGACATTATAATTAAGTTATAATAAAATATTTATGGTGATTTTAATACAAAGTTACATTTTAATTATAAAATGGAAAATCACAAAGTTAGTGCTTCAAATATAAATTTAAAAAAAATAAGTTTTTCTTTGAAATAAATATATGGTTTTGAAATAAAAAGAGTTATTGAAAGGTGAGGAGTTAAAAAAATATAGAAATATTCTTTTCAATAAACTCGTATGTTCTAAAAAAGTCGAAATCCAATATATATTCTCAAAAAAAAAATCCTCGCGAAAACACGTCCGACCTCTAGCGCAGCCATCCGCGTTCTGAATTTGGAGATTGCGAGTTCCCCTTAGAGTTAGATTATTTCTCTATTTTTTCATTATCAGCAAGTTTCTTAGAAAAGAGAAGAAAAAAAAAGAAAAAAAATTACAACTTACCCGTACCAATTTAGTTTAATATTTATCGAATTTGTTTTTACGTTTTCCGAAAACGGAAACTGGAACGAATTTTTATTACAAATTTCGTAGTCAAGCGTCCATCGAATTGAACTATGACGAATATTTCGATAGGAAATTGAAGAAAAGGTTTTCTATAACACATAGATTTTGCATCAATTTATAAAAAAAAGAGTTGGTTCACTTTTTACATAAAAATTGCAACTTTTAAATTGCTTTGTACGATGAATACGTGTAAAATTGTGTCGGGTTGTGGTCCCGTGGTTAGAGTCGCGGACTCTTAAGTCAGAGTTTTTCGGCTCGAACCCACTCTACCACAATTTGATACCTTTTTTCTAATAATGAGCCGCTTAGGCTCACAGAAATAATACGAAATTTAAATATTTGTGTAAATATTAAAAACACAAATATTTCTCTTTTGAACAAAATTAAATAAAAATGGACGTTGATAAGATATTTATTTTATTTTCGCAAATACATAAGTCATATTTATAATATTCACGATTAGTAATTTCTATTTCTCATTTTGGGACATGGTATTAAGGTTAACAAGACTGGAACAAAAATAATAAAGTTACAAAAAAGATTAAAAATAAATAAATACAATAATAATAATAATACATGGCAAAATATAAAAACAATAAACAGGCATAATAAATAGGCACAAGAAGCATATTTAAAAGAAATAAATGAGAAAAACATAAGGTAAAAGAAGCATATTTAAAATAACAAATGAGAAAATATTAAAAAAAACATAAGGTAAAAACAAAATAAGAAAATATGACTAAACACTACATATATATCTTTCCATAAAGTATTTTTTCAGATCATTTATTTTGGATCTCCAAATGGGTTTGTTTATTTGCAATTTGTTATTGCCTATAAGGTATAATAATATATCTGTTGAATTTGATGGGAGAATGTTTCCAATAGTGTTACGTAGTATGTGTACATACAATATGTACATTGTTTTTTGTAAAAGAGAATGGGAGAGCGGATTGAGGGCGTTGGAGAAATATCTGAAATTACCAAGTCAATTAAAATCTAGCTGTGCCAACAGTCAGTGCTCTTGCTTACTGCATGAGAGATGATATCTGATTTTAGAGATGAAAATAGCTTTTAATATGTTGTTTAAGGCTAGGCTTACCAATATTATGAAGCTCTAAACCGGGACAGGTAGGAAAAAAAACATACACAGTGGAACCTCTTATAACGAGCATAATTCGTTCCAGCATCTTCCTCGTTATGCGAAACATTTTTCCCATAGAAATCAATGTAAAATACGATAATGCTTTCCATGCCGAAAGAATACAATTTTTTTTGTATTTTTTATTAACGTTTATTTGTTGTATCGTGGTTAATTCGTAGTAAGATCCAGAAGTTTCTAGCCCGATGGAGTACCTATCTCGATAAATTTCATCCTAACATACACGTCTGGCGATATTTTACGATATTCATTGAGTATTATTTTTTCACATCTCATCAAAGATAAAGAAGAATATGGAACTCTGGGCATTTATGGGGCTGACGACCGTCATAGGCTGGTTTAAGTGATCACTTTACACACGTGCAACATTCACCAATTCTACCTATTATTGACAACCACACTACTCAAAATCAAAGTTCTATATATCGCTCACTCCTTTCAAGAACGTCATAAATAAAAATAACTTGATTTTTCAGTAGAACGTTTTTAAAGTTTAAAAATATAATACAATGTATTATATATTATATCAAGCCACTTGTTGAACTTTTTACTGTGCAACAGATCTTTTTAGGTAAAACCTGAAGGTTTTTTCTCCATTTGAAAAATATTTAATATATTTAAAAAAATAATTAAACAATACCTTTTCTTCAAAATGCAAAAACAACATTTTCTGTCCTGTAGCGGGTAAATATTAAGTTAAAAATATGCCTCTTTTGCTGGGATATAGTACATTTTCTGGGCATTCTGAAAACATGCACAACTGAAAATTGACGATTTTTTATTTATGACGTTCTTGAAAGGAGTGAGTGATATATGAACCAATTTTGAAACATTGTTCTTGAATCACTAGAACTTCACTAGAGACATCTATTGGTGAGATGAAAAGAACCTTATATTCATTAAGTGTCACATTGGAAACTTCTTTCTTTTCAAAAGAGGGAATAATATGTTGAAATATGGCCAAATGAGCGGTCAAGCAATTCAGAAGATGACCACAAAAACATTTGGCATTATAACCAAAACAAGTTTGAAGTATTATTTATGGCATTATTTTTTGACATCTCATCAAAGATGAAGAAGAATATGGAAGTCTGGGCATTTACGGGGCTTACGACCGTCATAGGCTGGTTTAAGTGATCACTTTACACACGTGTAACATCCACCAATTCTACCCATTATTGACAACCACACTACTCAAATTCTTGGAAGTTCTATATATATGAACCAATTTAGAAACCTTGTTCATGAATCACTAGAACTTCACTAGAGACATCTGTTGGTGAGATGTAAAGAAGCTTTTGTGATCCAGATTTTGTGAACAAGTATTTGGACACACTCAAAATGTTGTTATTATTTATGGATTTTGCATTGAGTTTGTGGAATAAAATGACGATTTAAATTTTAAATTAAAACACTTTTACAGGACCACTTGTTTGAGTTTTTTAAGGCCCAACATACGATAAGTCCTTTATTTATTGTTTCGGCATTTACTTTGTTGTAAGACATTATTTTTTTTTAAATTTAACACTTGAATATACCACTTTAATGAGTTTTATTTATATATACGACTGGTTTCGAAAACTTACAGATAATGTCATTCCAGAAAGTTAATGCCGAATCGATAAATAATATAATTGTGGTAAGACATGTTAAAATGATTAAGGGAACACTTGTTTTTATACTACTTGAGTTTATTAATGACTACTAGTTCCGGCAGCTATACTTCCATCGTCAGGTCTGAATAATAACTGAATATACTTGTTATTGTTATTAATCAGTTATTATTCAGACCTGACGATGGAAGTTTAGCTTCCGAAACTAGTAGTCATTAATAAACTCAAGTGGTATAAAAACAAGTGTTTTCTTTATCATTTTAAAACGATAAATCGAACATTAATTTTTTTTAACCCAGATCACATTTGACGTAATTATTATTTTTTGCTGAAAGTACCGTTTTTGTATTGAAAAAATAAGTTTTTCTTCGAAATAAATATCCTTAAAGAAAAGAGTTATTGAACGTTATTATTTTGTTTCATTTCTATTCAACCAGCTAAGCCACATCAACGAGTGTCCGGGTACCCTAGATTATTTGTAATATCGTTAAAGACATTATTGTTCAAAACCCTTATCCGCACCCGATGGTGCATAGGACACTGCATCATTTAAACGCAGTGTTATCTTGATCGTTAACACATGAAGGAATGGTGATAAGCCCTTCGCTTCAGGTAGTAATAAGGTCTAGGGTAATATTGAATAAATAATATAGTGAAAACTCACTTATATTTATTTGACCCTCCCCCCTGGGAATCGAACCCGGGACCTCCAGTACGGTAGCCATTACGACACACTGATAGCCAATTGATTTTTTTTCCTTCGTTTAAATCGTGCCAAATATTACATGATATCTTAACTGTGCAACTTTATACAGGGTGGCACAAAATTAATCACGCTGTCGGAAGATTAATATTTTTTGCAAATGGCGTCGTACGTCAGTCATATTTGACATTTGTGAACTAGATAGCTGCAGTATACCAACGTATTTATGAAACGGGCACAAATGTGTATCAACACTGGCGGCAGCCACTAGACGGATATAATTTTTTTCACTTAAAAAAAAAAAGAGATGCAAATAAAGATTGCCATCACTCAAAATCTTTTTTCTATTTAGCAAAAAAGTTATTCAAAACCAAAATCGGATGATTAATTTTGCGCTACCCTGAATCTATTTGTATACTGCATCTGTCTAGTTCACAAATCGCTCACTCCTTTCAAGAACGTCATAAATCAAAAATCGTCAATTTCCAGTTGTGCATGTTTTTCGAATGCCCATAAAATGTACTATATCCCAGAAAAAGAGGTTTAATATTTACCGTTTACAGGGCAGAAAGTGTTGTTTTTGCATTTTGAAGAAAAGGTATTGTTTAATTATTTTTTAAATATACTAAATATTTTTTAAATGGAGAAAAAATATTCATGTTTTGCCTAAAAAGATCTGTTGCACAGTAAAAAGTTCAATAAGTAGCTTGGTATTTATTTTTAATACATTATATTATATTTTTAAACATTAAAAACGTTCTCCTGAAAAATCAAGTTTTTTGATTTATGACGTTCTTGAAAGGAGTGAGCGAAATGTCAAATAAGATTGATGTACGACGCCATTTGCACAAATTATAACATCTTCGGATAGGGTGACTATTTTTGCGCCACCCTGTGCAAAAGATACGATCGTACACTCTAAAAATTATATAAATCGTGCGAAGCAGCGATTTGCAAAGAATATCGAAAAAATGCTTTAAAAAAACCATTCGCGATTTCTGATACCGAATCATTGGACATGAAGGCTCATTTCGATCGTAAAAAAAACTTTAAAATATATTAGTATAAATATGTTGCACTTCGCAAACGGGTTATCGCTTTTTGCATCGAATGTTTTAATCTCCAAGCGATTGATCGGCTCTTTTTACTACGTGTCATGCGGCTTATCACTGATTTTATTGTAGAGATATATGAATGATTGAAAAGTGCTTGACAGCACTATTAATAATTTTATTGTATAAAGTTTTATGCCAAAATGTTATAAGTAAAACTTCACATATCGCTCACTCCTTTCAACAACGTCATTTATCAAAAAACCTGATTTTTTCATGAGATCGTTTTTAAAGTTTAATAATATAATAAAATGTATTAAAAATAAATATCAAGCCACTTATTGAACTTTTTACTGGGCAACAGATCTTTGTTGGTAAAACCTGAAGGTTTTTTCCACTTGAATAATATTTAGTATATTTAACAAAAAATAATTAATCAATACCTTTTCTTCAAAATGCAAAAACAACACTCTCTGCCCTGTAGTGAGTACATATTAAGTTAAAAATATGTTGCTTTTGCTGGAATATAGTACATTTCTGGGCATTCCGAAAATTTACGATTTTTGATATATGACATTGTTGAAAGGAGTGAGCGATATGTTACTGGAATAAGCAAATATTAACTAATTAACTAGCCATCACGCTGCTTCCCCGTAAGGGTAGGCAGAGAGATTAGAGCGTCACGCCAATCTGTCTTTGTACACAAGCTTTGCTTCTTCCACATTCATACATACACGCCGATTATACCGACTTCTGGCCTGACCACTGTCAAGTATTTGCGATATTTGATCATGCCAAGTTGTCCTCGGTCTTCCTCTGCTTCTTTTACCAACCACATTCGCCTCATTAATTTGTTTTACCATTCTTTCTTCACTTATTTATTCGATATGACATCGGCGGGTGCGTATGAGGAGATGCATGAATATGGGAGAGGCGAAGAATGTTCTCAATGACAGAGTGGTATGGCGTTCTATTCTCTCTGCCTATTCCTACGAGGGGTGATAATGGGTTTGTTAATGTAATGGAATGTTTATTTTTGTTAATGTAACTATTGTTTAATATATACTTTTTTAATGTAAAGTTGTACGATTCCGGTACAAATAAAAAAAATATATATAGCATTATGTCATTCGACCGTAAATATTAATGATGCAACTGAATTTACCTATTAATCTCAAACAAAACTTATAATCTAAACTTATTGTAACACAGCTTTACTTTTTAAATCGATTTTTGCCTTTTTTGCTATGCTTTTTTTTGACTTACCTCCTTTTGCTTTCCATTCCCTGTCCATTGTCAATAAAACACATAACCACGTGCTGCCCGCTCAGTCGCGGTTTGAGTCTCGGCGGAACCGGTCGTCTCGATATCACGGGGAAAATCCGCACATCGCGATTTCTCTTCTGCATTTTCCCACAACTACCAATTCTCGTAATATTTACGAAATAAAAACATTTTTTTTTTATCCATTCGTCTTCTTCGCTCATTGTTTAATTGTGTTTTGTTTAAGTAAAGTGGTTGAATTATTGAAATATTTATGACAATTTGATTTCTTGCGGAAAATACGCTACTTTTCACTGTAAAAGGTAAGTTTTAGTTAATCTTCTCTATACTTTAAAAGGTAACATTCAGTTCTACTCTTACCTATATAATATAAGTTTCACTTAATCTACTCTTCGCTATAAAAGGTAACTTTCAGTTCATCTTTTCTTCGCTATAAAATGTATGTTTCAGTTACTCTACTCTTCGCTATAAATGGTAACATTCAGTCGGTCTACTCTTTGCTATAAAAGATAACTTTCAGTTAGTCTACTCTTTGCTATAAAAGGTAAGTTTCAGTCAATCTGTTCTCCGCTATAAATCATAAGTTTCAGTTATTTTTTTCTTTCGTATAAAAGGTTAGTCTAAGTTTCTCATCTGTCCGATTTTAACATCTAAAAAGAGAATGTTTTTTGCACTTTTATATAGTTTTTTTTTTCTTTAAGTTTTGTACCAAAAAAAAGATTTTTGCTTCTTAAATTTCCTGAAAGTTTTCACAATACTCACAAATAAGCGTATCTTTTATTTTTATTTTTATAATAGTGGCAAAAAAAACAATTTACTTTATTAAAAAGAGCTCTGGTTTTTTTTTGTTTGTGATATATTTTTTTAAATATAAAAACAAAAAATAATAAGAATTATACCATCAATAAGAACCAATTTACACGAAAAAAGGACTCCCTGAATTTTTCATGGAACGCTTTATAAACTTTTATCTTTTCAAACAAAATCTATTTTAATCGACGTTTTTAATCAATCCTTATTTCAAAGTTTAGCCAATAATGAAATAAAGTACATGATAAATTTAATTATAAAAAAAAAAATTCATCGCAGATTTATCAATATATTTTTTATACATAACAACCATATTACCGGTATTGCACTTTTGTTATCCTGGTATTGAATCATTGATGCGGCAGAAACAGGCTTAAGTGACTCTGAAATCTAGCTACGGCTTATGCAACACCGCTCAACATGACCCTACTCAGGCTTTAAGTTTTAGGTTTCATAGCCTATGCCTACTCGTGAGTGGATTTAATCTTTATGTTTAAAGTTACTATAATTTCATGTATTTCGTGAGTGAAAATTCTAGGCAAAAACACTCGCTGCTTAATTTCATGAAAATTAAATCGATTTTTTTTAATTTTCTTGCTTAAAAAAGTTCTTTGTACTTTGCACATTGTGCCGCTGTGTTTTTCTGCTTAATTTTCTGTGAGAATTAATAACAACTATCTTTTTTATATATCGCTCACTCCTTTCAAGAACGTCATAAATAAAAAAACTTGATTTTTCAGGAGAACGTTTTTAATGTTTAAAAAGAAATCACAACGTATTAAAAATAAACATCGAGCCACTTATTGAACTTTTTACTTTGCAACAGATCTTTTTAGGTAAAACCTGAAGGTTTTTTCTCCATTTGAAAAACATTTAGTATATTTAAAAAAATAATTGAACAACACCCTTTCATCAAAATGCAAAAACAACATTTTCTGCCCTGTAGTGGGTAAATATTAAGTTTAAAATATGCCGCTTTTGCTGGTATATAGTACATTTTCTGGGTATTTCGAAAAAATACACAACTGAAAATTGTCGACTTTTGATTTATGACGTTCTTGAAAGGAGTGAGCGATATGTAAAAAAACCTTTGTTATTATTTAGTAACCTATGGGTACATATTATGTTGTAACCATTGTAACATGTTGAAGGAATCATTGATTATTATTCGTGACGTCTCGGATTCGATTCTCGACTTGATCATCGTAATAAAATATATATTGTTATTATAAAAATAGAATATTCACATACTTAGGTACCCATGATTTTGTACGATGATTTGTGCAATACTACAAGTCAATATCATAAGTCATGTGAGTTGTAAAACAATCAGTTATAATTGAATTTATCTATTTTTGTAAAATAATAAATAAATTAAGTATTAAAACATTATTGACATGATGAAGAAGAATATATAATTCCAGGTAATTACAGGGCTTATGACCTGACATAGGCTGGTTAAGTGATCACTTTTCCTTCATGTGTAAACGATCAAGATAACACTGCGTTTATGTGACACAGTGCTCTATGCACCATTGGGGTGCGGATAAGGTTTTTATTATTTATTGATTCAGCATTAACTTTGTGGAATGACATGATTATTTTATCAAAATTAAACACTTGAATAATCCACTTTATCGAGTTTTATTTTTATTTACGACTAGTTTCGAAAACGACAATTGTTTTCATCTTAAAACAATTGTCGTTAATAAAACTAGAAATAAAAACTAATTAGTTTTAATTTGTACCAGAAGATGAAAACAACTGTCGTTTTCGAAACTAGTCGTAAATAAAAATAAAACTCGATAAAGTGGATTAATCAAGTGTTAAATTTTAATAAAATAAGGGTTTTATTATTATTATTATTATTATAATTTGACCAGTTGAGTTTGATGTTGAAATGTCAAAAATGCAAAAAATAACTCCTTAGTGGAGATAATCCAGATTTATGAACAAGTATTTGGACACACAAAAATTTTTAAGTGTAATAAAGCTATTCATTAATGGATAAAGTAAAGGGTTGATCTGAAATAGATTGCATCATTCGACCATGTCGTATTTGATTGCATGTCATTAAAAATTTTCTTTCATTTAGTTTTATAAATAAGTATTGTAAAATGTGCCCTCGGCACGGGAAAACTCGGTGAGGGCACATTATTGTAATTTGTAATTATGTGTATGTTGAATGAAATGAATGTTTTGAAATGTATAAAAATAAAGGAAATCTTTATGTTTTCGAAACTACTGTTCATAAAAAATTACAATATTTTGAGTGTGTCCAAATACTTGTTCACAAAATCTGGATTATCTCCAATTACAGGAGTTATTTTCATATTATTTTTTGACATCTCATCAAAGATGAAGAAGAATATGGAAGTCTGGGCATTTTCAGCCCCGTAAATGCCCAGACTTCCATATTCTTCTTCATCTTTGATGAGATGTCAAAAAATAATATGAAAAATGACAATATACGAATGATTTTTTTTCCTAAGAATGTTATAAAATTTTAACGATTGCATCAATATGGATAATTGAATGTGGTGTTTGCATTTTAATTTGTGATTATATTCGCAAAAAATGACGCATTTGCATAATGTGCAGAAAAATTCTTAGGAATTTACGAAAACACACTCACACAGAAAGTAGTTTGTATACAGTCTTGAAATATATTATCGACTGAATATATTTAGTTGCCGGTAATCTCCATATTAGTAATAAATTATTAATTTCTTTATTTTTTACATCTCGACATAGATCGGCTGTCCAAATTTAAAACACAGTAAGGGACATTTTTTTTGTACGTTTTTTTTTGCATTTATGGACTAAGTAGACTCTACTTAGTCCGAAAATGCTAGAAAAACGTACTACAAAAAAATGTCCCTTACTGTGTTTTAAATTTGGACAGCCGAGATGAAGAAGAATATGCAAGCCTGGATATTAACAGGGCATCAGACGTTATGATGTTGGTAACGACGAAATCCAGTCAGTCGTCAAATAAAATAATAATAATAAAAAAAATAATAAAACCCTTATCCGCACCCGAATGGTGCATAGGGCACTGTGTCATATAAACGCAGTGTTATCTTGATCGTTTTACACATGAAGGAAAGGTGATCAGCCCTCCGCTTCAGGTACCAATTTCCCAATTTTTCCATGGTAATATTGAATAAATATTACAGTGAAAAAATCACTTATATTTATTTTACCCCCCTTGGGAATCGAACCCGGGACCTCCAAAACGGTAGCCGAGCGTTCTGACTATTACACTACGGAGGCGGACAAAAAAATAAAATATATATGGAAAAAAGTATATAATGTTTTTTTTATTATTATATAAAAATGCAGTACCACCAAGAAATTTCAGTACAAAACTTTTTCAAAATTTAATTTTAAAAAGTCTCTCTCCAAGCACAAGAGCTCTGTCTCTTTTTTGGAGTGGCTCAGCGCAACTTAAATTGTAAGAAATTTGAAATAAAACTATTTATTTTATTTTAACAATAAAGTTTGGTTTTAGACCTGAAGATAGAAACATAGCTTGCGAAACTAGTCGTTAAAATAAAATAAATATTACTCACGAGAAACTTTAAACATTAAGAGTAAATCCACTCACGAGTAGGCATAGGCTATGAAACTTAAAAAGTTGAAGCCAGAGTAAGGTCATGATAAGTGGTGTTGCATAAGCCGTAGCTAGATTTCATAGTCACTTGGACGTTAGGTAATTTAAAAAAAATGGTAAAAAACAAGTGTTTTCTTTTAAATTTCATCATGTCTTACCAAAAAGTGAATGCCGAAACAATAAATAAAATAGAATTTCAAGATTGCATTAAGTGGAAATGTATAGAAAGTGCATAAAAATGCAACTATAATATATTAGATAAATAAATAAAACGATGTATGATAGATGTGCGAATAGTGAAATAAGGAAGGAATGCAAAGCTGAGATAAGCATTATCGATAAAATTAAGAAAGGTGTGTTGAGATGGTTTGGACATGTAGAACGAATGAGTGAGGAAAGAACGGTAAAACAAATTTATGAGGCGAATGTTAGCGGGAAAAGAAGCAGAGGAAGACCGAGAAAAACATGGCACGATCAGGTATGCCAAATACTTGAAAGTGGTCAGGTTAGGAGTCGTAACAATCGGCGGGTATGTATGAGGAGATGCATGAACGTGGAAGAGGCGAAGAATGTTTGCAAGGACAGAGTGGTGTGGCGCTCTATTCTCTCTGCCTATCCCTACGGGGAAGCGGCGTGATGGTTAGTTAGTTAGTTTAAATAAATAAAAAAAAACTTCGAATTTCAATAGGTACATCTGACCAGTACGTACGCAGAATTATAAAAGGTCGCAGATAAGCGATCGGGATTTCTGAATCTCGGCTAAGTGAAGCGCATTAATAAAACGGCAAAGCGTTTTAAATAAATTTCACAATGTGCGATAAGTTGATGTTATCTCCTGCCTGTGAGGTTAACTTTTGCTTTTACTCATTCCCTCGCTCGCGTTGCCGATGAACACCGTGCTATTGGGAAACAACCGGCAAGCGATAAGGCTTCAGACGGAATAAGCTCGGTCAGGGGTCGGCAAACTTGCTAGCCAAAGAGCCAAAAGAGCACATTACAATGATACTTTTTTTAACTCAATTTTCTTTAACCCAGGTCACATTTGACGTAATTTAATTACTTGCTTAAATTACCGTTTTTGTATTGAAAAAATAAGTTTTTCTTCGAAATAAATATCCAAGTTGTTGAACGTTTTTATTTTGTTTCATTTCTATTCAACCAGACAGAGTCACAGCAACGAGTGTCCGAGTACCCTAGATTATTTGTATCGTTATAGTATAATGATATGAACAAGAATGTCTATAACGATATTATATATATCGTTATATATATATAATATCGTTATAGACATTCTTGTTCAAACCCTTATCCGCACCCCAGTGGTGCATAGGGCACTGTATCATATAAACGCAGTGTTATCTTGGTCGTTAAAACATGAAGGAATAGTGATCAGCTCTCCTCTTCAGGTACCAGTCCAGCGTAGTATTGAATAAATATTAGAGTAAAAAAATATTATATTTATTTGATCCCCCTACTGGGAATCGAACCCAGGACCTCCAGAACGGTAGCCGAGCATGGTGACCATTACACTACGAGGGCGGACATTGCAATTCTGGTACACCTGAATTATAATTTTAGACCTTTGTTGAATTACGGGAACACTCAATGAAACTTTATTTCACACATACGATAAATCCTAACTCAATTTTCTTTAAACCCAGGTACATTTGATGTTATTGAATTTTTGCTTGAAACATCGTTTTTGTACTGAAAAATAAGTCTCTTGGAAATAATTATATAGTTTTCATAAGAAAAGAGTTATTAAAAGGTTAGGAGTTTAAAATAATTGATAAAATATTTTTTCATTTGTTCTATAAAATAGTCGAATTCTTATTCTATTCATTTATTTAAATCCATATGTACATGTCAGCGAAGCCAATTATGATGTACACACCATCATATATATCTTATATAAAAATGGACAAAAGATAATAATTTAATGTCTTACAGAAAGCAAGGTAAAGCATACAAAAAATAATAAAACGTTCCGAAAAAAAATCACAAGACTAAACAAAATCACCAACAAACCTCGTGTTATCAAATTCCATTGCAAATTCTAAAAAAATGTACGCGCAAAGATGTCTAACCCCTAGCGTGGCCGTTCGCGTTCTAAAGTTGCACGTTCGAAATCTCAGCCCTAAAAAATGTTATGATATTAAATTATATATCTACTTTTAGGGTTATAATATGATACGTATATTGCGCATATTAAAATATTTTACACGTATTTTTTTTATCACCCAGGTGAAATGTAAACAATGTGGTTAGATAAGAATGTACTCTTTATAATATATATTGATGTACAAAATCATCCATTACATTATAGTAACATTACATTGAGTAAGTTGTAACGGTCAAAAATATTTTTAAAAAAAAGTTAATCTGATATAACTGTTAAAATTACTTTTTTTCAAGTGAAATTTTAAAGACGGTCATTCGATAATCGATATTTGGACGAGAATTGAGAGTAAAATTTCAAGGACGCGTTACGTTTACTAGGCGTATTTCGTTACGCGAGAGAGAAGAAAAATATAACTAAGAGAAAAGGAGAAAGAGAACTGTACATTACGATGCTATGGGAGTGAAACAAAAGAAAGCGACGACATCACAATAATATAAAGCGATGGAATAAGATAGTGGCGAAAATGCGCGCGTTGTAGATATACACGTCAGACGCTATATATGAACAGTGAAGTATCACGCGTTGTATAAGTGAAATTTATCATTGTGTTTTAATAAACACAACCAATCAATAACAAAATCTAACCTAACCTTACCTAACCTAGCTAACCTAACCTATCCGACATCGGATTCATTGATAGTTCATAAGGAACTGTCACGAGAGGTGGTATCATACACGATAAAAATAGATAAAGGACATTGGTACCACAAACCAAGCTAGGACACAAAATGCCGAACCCTCTTCTAGTGAAACGGGAGGTCTGTTGATGACAGTCAACAGTCCGGCTTCTCCCGAGGAGTTTAACGTGGTTTCCTCCCAGCAATAAGCAAATGCTGAGAAGTTCCTGATTGGCCCACACTAGATTATCCCTCCTGTACCCAACACAGATTTAAATAAAATATATGTATTAATTTTAAATCAAACACAGATATATTTTATTAACAAAAACACATAAAAAATTAATATTGTGACAATTGTTTCGCCTAGTTATGGCAAGCATTCGTTTGAAAATGCCATAACTAGGTGAAACAATTGTCACAATATTAATTTTTTATGTGTTTTTGTTAATAAAATACAACTTAGTAGACTCAAAAAATCTGTGTTTGATTTAAAATTAATACATAAATTCAAATTGAGTTCTACGAATTAAACGCTAAATCAATAAATAAATAAAATAAAATATCTTTATTTAGTTACAAGAAATAAAAATCCACTTTATGATCTACAAACCTTGTACATAAGAAGCAAGGTAAATAATATAATAAATATGCAATTCTCATCTGAAAAAAACATAACCTAACCTAACCTTACCTAACCTAACTCAACGAAAAAATAGCAAATCTGGAGCTTCAAAGAAAAAAAAGTATTATAATTATAATATGTTTCAATATAAAAATAATTCAATATCAATTAATTTCTATTTTAACAGGTGTATTAAAATATATTTTATTATCGAAATCAGTCAATGCAAAGAAACCGCTTCGTGCTGTATTTTTAGATTTTTAATGACTATGATAATGTCAATCGGCTGGTTTCAGTTTTGTCACAAACGGAAATTGGACAATCGTATTAACATAAATATCACGTGCTTCAAAACGCAGATAGTAACGACTAATAATAAACCATTAAATGTGGTAATAATAAGTGCCTAATTAGTGAAGCGTGTACAGTATACAGTATACCCCCTATAATGTTGAAATAGGGACCATGTTATCGGGGGATTTTGAGCTAAAAAGATCTGTTGCACTGTAAAAAGTTCAATAAATGGCTTGATATTTATTTTTAATACATTTTATTTTATTATTAAACATTAAAAACGATCTCCTGAAAAATCTAGTTTTTTGATATATGACGTTGTTGAAAGGAGTGAGCGATTTATAGTATCAACCGCTGTACACATATCACGTATTGAAGAATAATTATTTACTTACGTAAAATATAACACACATCTTGTACTTGGGGGACATTACTTTTTGTTGTTATTTTTTGTAACGTTCTACAAACGTTGTTATTTTGACCCACATATTTTTCCCCACTCTCTACTTACTGATCTCGTGTAACGACTTCTCACACTTACGATATTTATCTTACGCTTACCAATACTACACCCTCCACACTACAAATGTGTACATATATATATATATATATATATATATATATATATATATATATATATATATATATATATATATCTATTTTACCCCCTTTTGAGGATAGTGTACCTTTTCCTTAGAATTGATATTGATTCAACACTAGACTGCATCAAAATTTGTATTAGTTCCAACTTATATGCGCTTTATTATGTATGTTGAGTACAAATATGTACATTTAAAAAAAAAAAAAAAATAATAATAAAAATATTTATATATATATATATATATATATATATATATATATATATATATATATATATATATATATATATATATATATATATATATATATATATATATATATAATATATATTATTATAATATATAATTAATAAAAATTTGTACCCTAATTCCTCAATAACTGAATGTAATATTTCATTTACAACATTTGTGTGTCCAAATACTTGTTCACAAATATGGATTTTCTGCAATTAGGAATTATTTGATAAATAGGTGCTACTTCAAGCACCCTTGAGGTAGTATTTTACGAAAATAGCGCTGTATAAATTATCCAATTTAAAAAATAAAAAAACATTTTTGACACTCAACATAGATGAAGAAGAATATGATTAAAACCAGCCTATCACAGGTTAGGACAGACACCCCTGTTAATAATACCCAGACTTTCTTCATCTATGTCGTAATGTCAAAAAAGTAATATTCCTTTTTTAATTTAATTATACTCGGTAAACATTATTATTCCTTAAAAACTATTAAGATATAGATTTTAAGAAATGGTTATTTTAACCAAGTGAAACTTAAATTAAAAATGGATAGATATTACCACAAAGTGACCGCCAAATCAATTAATGAAATAATTCACAGTAGGTTTGTGTGTGTGCTGCACTTTACGTATGTGCTTGCGGCTTCATACTGTTTTTGGACGATTCCATTCGTAGCTCTCAAGTTGTCATCCAGAGTTGACGTATTTACTGTGCAATGCTGAATAAAACAACATTTAGGAGTTTTTTCTCGTTTTTTAAATCATATTTTCATATGGTGTACGGAGTGCGTGGAAGTTTTTGGTATCGTAAGGGATGGGTAATTAACTATAACCTAACTATGAGGATTTCAATGTTTTAGAATTTAGTACATAAACCCTGATGATGACAAGGTTCTTGTCGAAACCGGTTGGATAAAGTGTACCAATAAAAAGTGGTTATAACAAAATTGTTTTATTTTATAAAGAAATAATTCAAGTTCACTAATTCTTGTATTGAATTTTCGTGAAGTTATTCCAATGTAATTAAGTACTTCCCCAGTGGCAAGTTTAATTTGCGTATACCACTGTTATGTAATATATTTTTTTATTATTTATTTCATAAAAAAAATACTGAAAAAAAATGCCCATCAAAGTTATGAGAAATATTTTGAAATAGGAAGCTGTAAAATATTTCCCCTTTTTAATCTTTTTTTACTGGTCATACATAATCTTGAAATTATTTCCGTTCAAATAGAGATAGTAACCATGAGCTTAACCTTTATCAGTGTTGCCAGTTTTTTGAACCACGGTTTCAAAATTGGCCTTCGTTGCTCCTTATACGTATAAATGAATAAGCAACACTTTCTGTAGGTGTTTAAATCAAACGTTACTCATGAATATCACTCAGTGTCAGCGAACACCGCATTGACGTCTGAAAGTATACCCAAGTATAAAAGAAACCCGATTTGTATCTTGATTTTGCGACTGACTTGATCCGAAATCCGTTATACAGTAAAACCTCGATATAACGGACCAATATTTAATGAATTATCTGATTTAAAGGACAAAAAATCCTATCGGAAAATATTATATGGAATATCGTAATTTAGAGAGTTGATTATAAAAAAAACACATACATCAAGCTTCAAAAGTGCACAAAAACTTGATTCCTGTTTAAAGCAGGATTACCGAAAGCATGCGCGTCGATATTAAACTGTATGAAATCGATATTAAACAAAACATTAAATTACTTCACGATGAGTGTCCAAAGGCAATAAATAGAATTTGCTTTGTGTTTTGTATCTATTATTTATATCTAAATTTGTTTGAATCGTTTTATATCTAGTGTTTATATATATATTTTAAATTAAACCTATTTTTATAAAACATACTTTCGGCTTCATCGGACACCCATCTTCCTTGCTTGCATCTCAACTTATCGTCTTTGTATTAAGGTCAGCGTTCCTCGTCCTCAGGTTGTAGGTCCTTCTACTATATACAACGTCGCCTAGGTCATGCCTTCGAATCATGTTATCTTTCTGTAGCATCCATTAATTTTTTGTCTTCCTCTAGATGTCTTTCGGAGAGATCCATGGCGATCGCCAGGTTTACAATATGTTCAGGTTCCCTACATCCTATGTGCCCATACCTTCTCAATTGCCTTTCCTCTACCTTACTATTGATATCAGTTATACCCAGGCTTCAGCGAATGCGTGAACTCTTTATTTTATAATACTCTTTTTATCATTCATAGTTCACTTTGTGTAATACCACTTTATTCATGTTGAATTAGTGCATATTAAAATGGTATTTCACAAAGTGAACGATGAATGATAAGGAGAGTGTTATATTACCATACTACAAAGATAACAATGCTTTAATATACAAAATATCTTTATTTATTTCTTTAATGTTTTTCGCAGATACTTTGTGGCACATTTTATAAACTTTATAAAACTAAGCAACTTTGTTTTAACCACTTTTTTATTATTAGTACACTTTAACCTACCGGTTTCAACAAGAACCTAGTCATCATCAGGGTTTATTAAATTCTAAAACATTAAAAACATTAAAATACTCATAATTAATTACATTCCCTTACCAAAAACTTCCACACACTCCGTAAAAAATCCTAAATGTTCAAAAAAAAAAAAGGATTTTTTACGGAGTGTGTGGAAGTTTTTGGTAAGGGAATGTAATTAATTATGAGTATTTTAATGTTTTAGAATTTGATAAACCCTGATGATGACAAGGTTCTTGTCGAAACCGGTAGGTTAAAGTGTACTTATAATAAAAAAGTGGTTAAAACAAAGTTGTTTAATTTTATAAAGTCTTTATTTCATCCTTAATAAATTCACACGGACTTTTCCTCCCCCTAATAAGTCAGTTATATCGAGGTTTTACAGTACTCTCCTACTCACTTCAGTAGATGTTGATATGCTAAAAAAATACCGATTATCTGTTCGACACAATGATTGAACAGTCGGAACACGTGATTCTCAAACTGGCCATCCTTTTACCGCCGAAATTGAAGACGTATTTATATTTGAGTCGCAGTTTATCTCGTTTTATTACAGTCAGCCACTTTTTGCTCATCATCACTTTGTATTTTACTAGCGGAAAAAAGAAACACGAATCCGATCTCCGTCTTAATATTTTTTTCATTTATCTTTTGGTCCATCATATTTTTTAAAGATAAACGATATTCTCGAAACAACAATGAAGACCTTATTGTACTCCGAATTTCAAATGCGTAATTTGTAAATGCTGTTTAAAAGCATAACACGATAGATTGTACGATTGTCAGGTATGATATATGACAGGGCTGGCGAACCTTTTTTGCAAGAGGGTCAATTAAAAAAATCCATGTCGCGGGTCAATAAGGTCGAGTAATTAAAAGATAGGCTTATATAGTTGTTAAAGTATTATATTAACAATTATTATATGTATTTCCACCAAGAAATGTCAGTACAAAACTTTAATCTAATAACTTCATTAATTGATTCGGCTATCACTTTGTGGTAAAATCTATCCAGTATTGCCATATATATAGATTTATCTGTATTGATACAGATTTTAGGCTGCCGTTACAGATGACAGATTTTACTCTTAGATAGTACTTTTAGTTTTATACAGATTTTTGGAATTGTCCAAAGTATATGATAAAACAGGAGAATGAAAATATGTATAGATTGAGCATGATTAACATTTGACAATAAGTACTATAGGATTATCAAAACAACTACAACGATCCATGCTACAAACTAAAAATAGAAAATGAATTGATTTCTAAAATTAATAAAAATGTGTATAAATATAAATTTTATATTTTGGGTTATTGATTTTATACAGATTTCTAGACTGTTTAATTCAGATTTTTTGGTTTGACATATGGCAACACTGAATCTATCCATTTTTAATTTCAGCTTTACTTGGTAAATACCACTTTTAGTGGTATTTACTAAGTTAAACTTAAATTTAAAAAATAAATCTAATTATTTGTGGTGTTTAATCTTACATATGCAGCACTCATTTCTTCACTAAAGTCGATTTTTATCTGCCTACCAAAACTCTTGATGAATGAAATAATCTTTTATAAAAGTTCAAGCGGGTATGATGATTTCTTTAGACCCACGGGTCTCACGTTCGCCTTCCCTGGCACATGATGTATGTAGAATGTACCATATACGTTATGCTCAGAGGCCCTCGAAAATAACAAGTGTTTGCCTTGTCTACAGCTGTCACTCAGGTGTTTTTAAATTGTTATTATTGTAATTAGATTTTGTAATAATGTACTATTTCTGTGGTCTATAATAATTAACCCGCGATTGCGTGTGTGCCGCATTCACAAATCGCTCACTCCTTTCAAGAACGTCATAAATCAAAATTAGTCAATTTTCAGTTGTGCATGTTTTCGGAATGCCCAGAGAATGTAGTATATCCCAGCAAAAGAGGCATATTTTTAACTTAATATTTACCCGCTACAGGGCAGAATGTGTTGTTTTTCATTTTGAAGAAAAGGTATTGTTTAATTATTATATATACTAAATATTTTTCAAATGGAGAAAAAACCTTCAGGTTTTACCAAAAAAGATTTGTTGCACAAAAATGGGTTATTGTTTATTTTTAATACATTGTATTATATTTTTAAACTTTAAAAACGTTTTTTTATTTATTTATGACGTTCTTGAAAGGAGTGAGCGAAATGTACATTTTCCGACAAAAATCCTAAATAGATCATACAATAAACATATCAATCAAGAGAAATCAAATGAAAATTAGTGATGTAAAGTATTTTTAAGGAGAAACGCGTGGATGTGATAGAAATGTTGGTGGTAAAATTTCACGGTTTAAGAAAAAGTATATACTTATGGGTATCGCAGGTTTTGTCCTTGCCTGATCATTAAAAAATATTTGACCCAGAATACTAAGCTGCTAAATTAAATCATGTTTTCATTTTGATACCTACCATGAACGATTGATGTTTTATTTTTAAAAAGAGAAATATTTTTGCTTTTATTATTTACACAAATATCTCAATTTCATACTATTTCTGTGAGCCTAAGCGGCTCATTGTTAGAAATAGGTATCAACTTTTGGTAGAGTGGGTTCGAACCGAGAAACTCTGACTTAAGAGTCCGCGACACTTATCACGGAATTACAACCCGACACATGTTATGAGTGTATGCAGTGGCGTGCACAGATAATTAATTAGGGTAGGCAGTAGAGGTAGGTACTCATCATCATCTTCTAAAGGCAGCGCCTTGTTGTGTCAGCCACTTGTCTCTGTCAGTCGCCATCCTCTTGAGCTGCGAATAGGAGGAGACGTCCATGAGCCGCTTCAAATCCTGGAAGTATGAAGTTCTTGGGCGGCCTCTTGTTCGTTTTCCCAAGATTCTTCCTTCGAAGATGTTGCTAAGAAAGGTGCTATGTCTAATTGAGTGCCCTATTAGCTTGGCCTTCCTCTTCAAAATATGATTTATAAGCTCTCTTCTTTCTTTTACGTCCTGCAACACCTTTTCGTTGGACTTCCTTACGACCCATGATGTTTTGGTCATCTTCCTCCAAACCCACATCTCAAATGCTTCAAGCCGGTCTTTTTCGTACTTTTGGATGGTCCAGGTTTCACACCCATACAACAAAACACTCCAAACAAAAGCCTTTATGAATCCTTTTCTTACTTCAATTTTTAAATGTTTGTTTGATAGGAGGCTGTACTTTTTTATAAAAGTTTGCTTGGCTAGCGTTATCCTCTTTTTTATGTCTAGGGTACATTTATTATTATATGTTAGCGTGCTACCCAGATAACAGAATTGATCCAACTGTTGAATTACTCTATTTCCGAGAAGTATTGTTGGATGGAGGTCAGATTGCTCTTTTTCTTTTTTTTTTCTTTTTTTTTTAGGTAGGTACTAAAGGGTGATTTTTTAACTATTTTGTTTTTGGTAACACTGATTTTGACAGCTCACGAACGTTTTGTGTCTACGTCAAACATCTTCAGTTTGGTCTATAATTTAACCATGAATCGTCTTACAAACGAACGCAACAAACAATTACTTAGTAAGGTAGGTTAGTTTCTGGTTGCGTTTTTATATGTCACGCGGGCAAGTTAGGATAGGTACTGCTTTTCTGCCTATATGGAATGCATTAATTTATTGTGTATATACATAGGCTTACCATACGTCCCGGTTTGACCGGGATTGTCCCGATTTCAGACACGGGTCTCGGTGTCCTGGCTGGTTTAAATTTTGTCCCAAATTGCACGAGCACTATCTATTTATCTATCCAGACGGTGCATTTCTTACATAGAATTATGGGATAACAGTTTCGGTAAAGCCGAAATTTTTACATGGATTGGACTACATCATGTACTAAAATGGGAAGAAATAGAGAGGTCACCATAAGATATAATCGAAATACACCAATTAGATGAACGACAGCAAATAATTACTGATAGTATTTTTGATCAACAGTCTCTCAAAAAACCTTTTTTTGCATCAAAAATCGAAGTATGGAGTTATACGACGACCCAAACTGAATACGCGGATAAATGGGTCCAATTATTCAAACATTTTGACGAGCAACAAAAAATGTTTCGTTTAACGAGTAAGATGCTGGAACGAATTATGCTCGTTATAAGAGGTTCCATCGTATTTGTTTTTTTTTCTCTACCTGTCCTGGTTTAGAGCTTCATAATTATGGCAAGCCTATATATACATATATGTTTATATATTATATATGAATGATAGGTTGTGCCTATTGTTTTTTTGAAATGCCTCGCAACTCAATCAATCATTTTTTTACTAAGGAGAAAGGCTCTTGTTTGGCAAGTCGCCATTTTATGTACACGCTGAATAGGTTACTTACAAGTACTACGAATGGGTAAGGTAACCTGTTCAATAATGAACCGCGGTATATCATATTTTTTCTGTACGATTTAACCCTGTATAATTATGAACATGCATGAATATGTAATTACTTAATTATATTTATGATTTTTTAAAGAATGTAATATTTATTTATTTAAAATTTAATGTACAGAAAATAAATAAGTACATTGGTGGGCATATTGCTAAAAAGCAATACCAACCAAAAACAGACCAGTGATATTGATGAAAACGTTTGATACCATATTTAGCTATTTGCAATCAGAGGGTAGATAGTACTTGAAGATTTAAAAATAAAAACATAAATTACAAATTGATGATAATAAGTAAGGTAAAGGAAAAGTGGAGTTTAGGGAAGGAGTTAGAGGGAAAAACTAAGGGAGGAGGTTTGATGGACAGTTAGGATTCTAATGATAAATAGTAATGTCTCGGTTCTTCTTCTTCTTCACGTCGCTCACTCCTTTCAACAACATCAAAAATCGTCAATTTTCAGTTGTGCGTGTTTTCGGAATGTCCAGAAAATGTACTATATCCCAGCAAAAGCGGCATATTTTTAATTTAATATTTACCCGCTGCAGGGCAGAAATTAGCCACTAAAAAACGCCACTATTTAACTTTACTATGCAACTGATCTTTTTAGATAAAACCTGAATGTTTTCGTTCCATTTGAAAAATATTTAGTAGATTTAAAAAAATAATTAAGCAATACCTTTTCTTCTAAATGCAAAAACAACACTTTCTGCCCTGTAGCGGGTAAATATTAAGTTAAAAATATGCCGCTTTTGCTGGGATATAGTACATTTTCTGGGCATTCCGAGAACATGCATAACTGAAAATTGACGATTTTTGATAAATGATGTTGTTGAAAGGAGTGAGCGATATGTGCCTTTGCCCCAGTACGTCTGGTGCAGGTTAACCAATTACACCGAAAATATTGAATATCTTATGAATGAAACGGAAACAGCCAAATATGTAACAATTGCCGGCCTTGTCCTAATCTCCAGCCATCAGAAGGTCTAGAAAATTGAAGGTTTTCAAACTTAAATGAACTGGTTCCTAACGTATCCAAAAACGAGACCTATCATTTTCTCTCTCAAATTCTATTAACATACCAATATGTACCTGTGCATTAAATTTGCGATATGGCCACAGTTGTCTGAATTTTTGCTTGTAAGTATGTATTTATTTATTAAAATGTTGCATTCAAGGATTTTATTATATTAAAATTGTTCAATTTGACCATGTCACAGTTTATTCTGACGCTCCGGAGAGCTAATTTGATAATGATACCACGTGTGGCGGCTCGTGGCACGCACGCACGTTGGGAAAGTATAGGCATCGGTTTGGTCTCAACCTCTTCACGTCCAATAATATTTTCATACTTTTTTGTGATTTTTTTTTTTATCACAAATAGATTTCATAACAAAGGAATATTATTATTGCAAAACAAACGTGATGAAACTCTTTGGTTTTTAATGTTTTCTTTTAAATACTTAAATTAATTTTATGGGGTTGTAATGTGGCATAGTTGGGATCATAATCCACTGCGAAACTGGTGTCGAGGTTTGAGTTAAATAAAAGTTTTTTTCTTCAGTTGGTTTAGGTTCTAGGTGGTGTAGTATATAATTTACTAATTTCTACCTAATTCTACCTATTACACCTATTCTACGTATTATCACGTTATTTCCCCAACCTTTTTCTAGCACATGCGAAAATTCAAATTTATTTACCAAATTTATATTATATTTTAACATCTCAACATAGATGAAGAAGAATATCGAAGTCTGGGCATTTACAGGGCGTACAACCGTCATAGTTGGTAAGGTGATCTCTCAACACACGTGTAACATGTCGCTCACTCCTTTCAAGAACGTCATAAATCAAAAAACTTGATTTTTCAAGAGAACGTTTTTAAAGATTTAAAATATAACACAATGTATTAAAAATAATATCAAGCCCCTTATTGAACTTTTTACTGTGCAACACATCTTTTTAGGTAAAACCTGAAGGTTTTCTCTCCATTGGAAAAATATTTAGTACATTAAAAAAAAAAATTAACAATACCTTTTTATTCAAAATGTAAAAACAATATTTTCTCCCCTGTAGCGGGTAAATAAAGGGTCCGCCAAATAACATTTTTTTTTTGAAAATGGGGCGCAAAACATCGAGTGTAGCTTCAGCTGTGTGGCACGTAGCGCCGTCCTGTTGAAACCAAATGTTGCCAATATCCTCCTCTTCAATTTTTGTGAACAAAAATCCGTTCAACATGGCCCGATAACGATCGCCATTGACTAACGGCCACTCCTTGCTCATTTTCAAAGAAAAATGGCCCAATTTTGCCTCTGGACCAAAATCCGCACCAAACAGTGACTCGTTTTGGGTGTACCGGCTTTTCAATGTATGCGTGCGGGTTTTCTGTGCCCCAAATACGACAATTTTGCTTGTTTACATACCCGCCAAGATCAAAATGAGCTTCATCCGAAAAGATGATTTTTTTGGCAAAATCGGCATCTTCTGTAAGTCGAATGTCGCAATATTTCCCAGCGTTGTTCAAGCGTATACACAACCATATTCGCTCAGCGGAAGGATAAAACTAATTATCTGTCAAATCAGACATGAGCTAAGTGTTACCATTCACGAAATAAGCACTAGTTGAAAAAAAAAACTTTAGATGGCGGACCCTATATTAAGTAAAAAATATGCCTCTTTTGGTGAGATATAGTACATTTTCTGGGCATTCCGAAAACATGCACAACTGAAAATTTATGATTTTTTATTTATGACGTTCTTGAAAGGAGTGAGCGATGTGTGATACGTATTTAAAGTTATCAATTAACCAAGTCTACGTGTGTAAAGTGATCACTTAAGCAAGCCTAAGACGGTCGTGAATAACGCCTGACGCCCTGTAAATACCATACTTCCATATTCTTCTTCATCTATGTTGATATGTCAAAAAATTATGTAATAATAACTCCTAATTAAAGATAATCCAGATTTGTGAATAAATTTTGGACACACTCACACAAAATGTTGCAAAAGACAGCATTTGTTTATTTCATATGGTAACATTTTATTTATTTATTCCATACTCTCCGAATGAGTTAAGTTTATTACTAAAATTATAATGTACCGCTATATTGAACATTACATATGTGATTACGTTTTCTCGGCATAAGACAATGCATTCTTCGATGCATCATCACTCCATATGAATCGTAAAACCCTCTTACAGGAATGTAATAAAAAATTACTAGTCATGTGTGTAGAATAAAGATGTCATCTTTTCCATATTTCAAACGCGTCACTTTACCACAAAAATCATTTTAAAACCACGAATATTTTGGAATGTATATCATTTTTGTGGTTATTGTGTAATTAGCTTGATTATTAATTTATTTCGGTATCATGCAAACATGATGTAATTTCTTAGCGATATATTTAAAAATAAATTTTATTAAATTAAAAAAAAAACGCGAGCTTTGTTTAAAGTTTTTATTTTTGGTTTTATTTTTCCAATCAAAATAAAGATGCCAAGGCATTTGTTGAAACCGGTTGGAAAAATACTACCACAAATAAAGCCGGCAAAAACTTAGTTTGTATTTTATGAATATTGAATTTTATAACTCAAACTTTCTTTTTAACCATTTTATTTTTAGTTGTATTTTTTCAACTATGACTGCTAGTTATTATACAGACCTGAATGATGGAAGTTTAACATCTGAAACATGTAGTCTTTAATAAAAACTCAAGTGGTATAAAACAAGTATTTTCTTTAATCATTGTAACATGTCTTACCACAAAGATAATGTCGAAACAATAAATAAAATGATTATATAACATCAAATCAATGCTTATGCAAAAAAAACAATACATGCTTTGTTTTTAACCATTTTATTTTTGGACACTTTTTTCAACCGAGAAGGAAAAAGAAAAAAAGGTGTTTATGAAACCAGTTTAAGGTTTTAAATGTGCCACAAAGTATCAGTTTTTTTTAAATACATTTTTTTTAAATTGGGTTCCTGACTGAATTTTAAATAAATAAATAAATATTACTAATATGAAAAATATTATACAACTGGTATCAATTCCAATAGAAAGTTAATACTTTAAGTACGTAGTCCAGATAACTATACTTTTAGGTTTGTATTTCTAACATTTTTGGTATTTTCAAAAAAGGGCGCAAGTAGATTTTTTTATCTAAGAAAATTTTTATTTATCTTTACTACGTAGTTAATGCGTTTGAAATATCACCTCTGATCAAATTTTCTTAATGTATTGTAAAACACTATGAACAATAAATCTGACGCAGCTCCTTTTGCACAGTGAAGAACAACCATAATATAAGAGTTTCTGCTTAATAAAAAGCTTCTTTACATCTCACCAATAGATGTCTCTAGTGAAATTCTAGTGATTCAAGAACAAGGTTTCTAAATTGGTTCATATATATAGAACTTCCAAGAATTTGAGTACTGTGGTTGTCAATAATGGGTAGAATTGGTGAATGTTACACGTGTGTAAAGTGATCACTTAAACCAGCCTATGACGGTCGTCAGCCCCGTAAATGCCCAGACTTCCATATTCTTCTTCATCTTTGATGAGATGTCAAAAAATAATATAACCATAAGGAGAATCAAATTGATAAATTTGTAATCAGTGTGATAAAACTGTTGACAATTATTTTCAACGAGGTTTTTAGGTGTCCTTCTTTTACCGGTAGCATGCTCGGCTACCGTTCTGGAGGTCCCGGGTTCGATTCCCAGGGGGGTTTAATAAATATAAGTGATTTTTTCACTCTAATATTTATTCAATATTACACTGGACTGGTGCCTGAAGTGGAGGGCTGATCACCTTTCCTTCATGTGTAATCGATCGAGATAACACTGCGTTTATATGAAGCAGTGCCCTAAACACCATTGGGGTGCGGTAAGGGATTTATTATGATTATTATTTTTTTTACCGGGATTATTTTCATGACAAGTAAGATTTCTTTAAGACGTCTTTAACCATCCCTTAATATGTTATTTGCATATTTTGTTTGTGATTCGTGTGAATCATTTATCAGAAATATAATCCTCTTCATAGTATTTTTATGTATGTATACCAAACAACTTTTTTTTTTTAATTCTACTGACTATCATAATAATAATTGTAATACGGTATTATCATAAAAAGACATTATATTTTTTAATTGGTAGATTAAAAATAGTCTGACTCACCTAAGTAGGTAGTTATATTACCACCTTAGGGCTAGTGAAATTCGGCCCGCGGTCTGGAAATATTATTTTATTTTCAGTTTTCGATTCAAAATCAAATATGAATGGAACTTCTTGTTATATGTAAATTTGAAATATGTAAATTTGAAATATGTTAATTAGTAATATGTAAATTTGATCCTAAAATGCGTTTATTTTGTCATTGGTTATGTATTTTTCATTATATTATCGCGCATGACCTTGACAAAGTGTACACCAGAGAAAAACCTTTATATCTTTAAATATATACTTAATATGTAAATCAAAATAAGTTTACACTTATATGTATTTGGTACTTCACAAAGTTTTTTCGAGTGTAAAAAAGTTTCTTCTTCTTCTTCCTTCTTATAGATCCTGAAGGTGGAGACTGACCGGAGCATTTCGTCATAACGTAACACGTTACGATGCGAGCATTCAGGCAGTCAGTACAGCGAGCCGAGCGCTCCATCCATAGTTTCGGATGCTCGGTGATGCTCGCTGCGAGCGATGTTACGACGAAATGCTCCGGTCAGTCTCCATCTTAAGGATTTGTCTACTCCGTTATCTGCCTGTTGTGACATGGACTACCAGCTGTCACGCCATCACTTTGGAGGTTTTCCAGGCATCTTCTTCCGTCTGGGTTCTCTTGAAGAGCAATTCTGACCATTCTATTTTCTTGCATTCTATTGACATGGGCATTCCTGAATCATCCTTGCTGTCTTCCCTATCTGACTATATCATCCGTACGACACATTTTCCGAATTTCCGTGTTCCTTATTCGGTCTCTTAACGTGTTTCCGGTTATGAACCTCATTATGTCCTCATTTCTGAAGTTCTTACAAGAAATTTGATTCTTGCTATGTCTGCTCTGGTCTCTATGCCATATGTGCCAAAAATGATAATTTATTTGATCTTATAAATGAGGCTCTGTAGTTAAGAACCTCGGTTCTGGACTCAAATTATAATGGCACTATCTACGAAAATTAGTAAAATGTAACCTTACACTTAAACTTTTATTTATTTATTCATTTATACGGCATTTGAGTCTTTTACAATTGAATATAAAACAATAAAGAACGGTGCGTTCATATTAAGTAAAACACAAAAATATTGATATATATTTTTTTAAAGTCAGAAAATATATTATTTTAATAATTTTTTCTAACGACCTTGGCATTTTATCAATATTCGAGTGAATTATATTCATTGTCGGGGTTAACAATGTCACCGAAATATTTTTATTTATATATTTTAATCGCAAAAAGTAAAGTTTCATTAACTAAAGAACTGGGAGTACATAATATGGTAATTCTTGCCCTGGTCTCAAGACTTGAGTTTAAAAAAATAATTTTACACTTGATCACCCATGCATTTCAAGAACTCCTTAAAGTATACGAAAAAACATCCGGCAGTAGTTGCTATTATAATCTGCTGTAATTAACAGGTGAATTATAAATCTGAATATAACATAACATTTTATCTAAGTTGTTTTGACAGGTGTTTTTTTGTTGTTCTCCTATTCTAACTAATGTTTTAGTTAAAAACATATTTTTTGAGCAGATCCCTGACCATATTAGGTTTGTTACTTAAATAATATAAAAATATATCAATTTTTTTGCATCAAATATCAGGTTTTTTTGCATAAAATATTTAGTTTATTCAATTTTTTTTAACGATATATAAAGCCGTATAGATATCTATCATGTGTTATATCCACATATAAACTACTATCTTTTTTTTGAGTTTATATGTATTTTTTTTAATTTCAGGAAAAATTGAAATACATGTTGTGTGGAAGAGACTTTTTTATAGTTTGCACAACCTTTATCTAAATTGTTGTTATAATTTCGACGGTTAAAATTGCTTATAAAAAAATTAGGCATTCCTTTTCTACGCTAAGAAAATGCCATCTCCGTAACAATGATTTTTTAAATATATTTTTATTTAAAACAAGCACCGTATTTTGGTAACTAATTTTCTAATTTTTATCATTTATAAAGTGATCATTTAAGTCAGTCGATGATAAGTCATCGCTTTATGAGACATAAATATATATAGTCTAATAATGGTATTGGAATTAAACGCGGTATTTGCATACTCAAACATATAAGTGTGTTCTAACACAAATGGATATTTTCATTAATTGATTCGACAGTCACTTTGTGGTAAAACCTATCCATTTTTAATTGAAATTTTACATACTAAGTCAAATTTTAATTAAAAACAAATGGATATGTCTAAGAAAATTTTGCATATTGTTAAATTCGAAGTTCTTTAAATGGAGGTCCGTTATATCGAGGTTTTACTATTTATTTTAATATAATTATGATAAGTACAAATACTATGTAATATTTTCCGAATATGTCGCGCAATGAGTCATATCTATCACCTTGAGATTGTTTTACGTTTATTACATTACGGACGGTGTTTTATGCAAATGTATTTTTTATTTATTTATTTATTAACTATCAACCCGTTCGTACCAGTTTTAACCGAATGGTTCCGTCCATTTCCCATGCATACCATGGTATATCCTGGACCCGACTTGTCATTTATTCACGTTTAATCCATATGAGTAAAAATGTTAACGTCAATATGTTAAAAATATTAAATCTCCTAAAGTCATATCAGTGATTTCTTACAATTTTTGACACATCGTTGCATTCGAACGGTGGTGTGTGACACGTGAAAACATCCATGTTTTTAAAACAGCTTTTTTAAACCGCAATGGCAGTGCCATCTGTTTAAAATAACAGCAAAACACGCAATAATTAACCTTGGTCGTGGCGTAAAGCGTGCTTCTTGACAGGTGATGTCACTTTTTTTTGTATATTTATTCTATTGACTTTTAATATTTTCACTACTTCGGAAGCATTAAATTATGTTTTTATTTATTTTTTAAACATGTTACATACATAAGTCACATATATAATATTCCTGGTGAGCAATCAACATTTCTCATTTCGGGACATGGGATTAAGGTTAACAAGACTGAAACCAAAAATGAAAGTAACAAATCAGAAAACACAGTGCAAAATGTAAAATATAAAGCAATAAAAGGTCCAGTAAATAGGCATATAAAAAAAATTAGGTAAGAAGTATGTTAAAAGGAAAAAAATAAGAAAATATAAGTAATCACTAACACAAATACATTATAAAGTAAATTAAGTATTTTTTTCATTTCTCTCATTTTGGACTGAGGTTCCCTGACTGGTATCAATTTTATAATACATGTATGTCAGGCATCTGGTTAATTTAAGTATGGGCAATATAGATATTTATATAATTTATATAGATAAATTAAAACTTGCACGTACTCAAATATAGCGTTGTGTGAAAAATTTAAAGGGATCTGTGAATAACTTAAGGAGACTTAAGATTTTTAACGAAATAACGTTTGCATTTATATTTATATCGACGAAGGCATTATAAATACTTGGCTGTCAATAATTTTCTCCACGTCAATAAAATATATTATTGATGGTTGTATGATTGCTCTCAATACATATCAAGTTACGTGGATTACTTTATGGCCGTGGAGGAGGGGGTAATTCCATCTTCGCCAATCCACTTTAGGTATGCAAATAATAATAATAAAGAATCATATTTGTTACTTTGGCTCGTGTGCGTGTATGCGGGTCATTGCTCGACGCGCTGATACCATCACTACTGCCATTCGACTATCTAGGAGCAAAACCTAGTAACTACATCGACTGTTTTACCCGGACCATATAGAAAGATAAAAGATTCGTATGGATTATTGACCCTTCGGATACAATATATACGATGTGGCGTTTGCCCATCCAAATGCCACCGTAAGCCATGGAATGGTCAGATTTGCATCTTCTTTAATATAAACGATAGATGTCTCATCTCAAGTTGGAACACCTTTAATATGAAAATTGAGCATAATTATAATTAATCCATAGAAACGTATAATTAATTCATAGACACCTTACCTCGTTTTGAAGATCGCGTGTGCATATTCGCAACCGGTATCCTACTCATCGTCATGTGACCAAAGTGATTGGTGTATTACGATCAGTAACCCATTAGACCACGTGATCAGAGATCTCGATACATTAAGTGGTTCTCTCATTGAATTCGGTGCATTACATTTGTGCATTGTCATTGCAATCTATGTTTAGCGATGTGCGGAGATGCCATTCGCGACTTTCCATCAGCCAAATGGAAAAGAATAGATGAGTCAAGGATCTATTACCATAATACTGAAGCTAAAACAAAACAACAACATCCACAAAAACAAAAACAACAAAAAAAACAAAAACAATATTGTTATCATATACAACGTCACCTGTCTTTGTCCAATGTTGTCTTTTCTGTAGCATCTATGAATTTTTTGGTCTTCCTATAGATGTCTTTCGAGGTAGATCCATAACGATCGCCTGGTTTACAATATATTTCACTTTAGTGCGGTATTATGCAATCAAATGCCGGTATTTTCCAAACGATATTATTTTGTTATAATTTTCATATAAATTACATTAATACATATATATTTATTATTAATTATTTGTAAAGTTTATGTATATTTGGGTCGTTATTTAAGACCAACAATTTTATAGTTCTTTGTAAAATACTTTTGCTTATGCTAATTCCTATGTTATAGTATTCACGTGATTTCTGCATATGTACAGGGTGTCATGAAAAGTTGAGTATTAGTAAGAAAATTTACAACATAGTTTTTAGAAACAATAAAATCAGTTTATTTTTAAAAGGAGTATGGAAATAATGGCTAGGGCACTCGGGGTTGCATACTTGTACTTGTACTAGCTTGCAAGATTTATTTTTCTTCTTACAATAAATTACAATAAATAATGATATGTTTTTTTATTGGGGAATTATAATTTTTTTTCTCATGGTCCGTAAAAAACGGCAATGTATAAATTAATTAACTATTACATATATTGGAATTAAGCCCATTATGAATTGAGTAAGAGCGGAATGCCGTTTCGTTCATATTATGTTTCAGTATTATTGTAAGGAAATGAGTGCATTCCGGTACCGTAAAATGTCAACCTTTAAAAAATACTGTTATATCCGAGGTCGATTATGTATATTTTTTTGTCACAAAGATTTGTTATTCTGCAAATATAATTCGCCGGTTGCTAAGCCAATTCCGCTTCCATAACATATCGCTCACTCCTTTCAAGAACGTCATGAATCAAAAATCGTCAATTTTCAGTTGTGCATGTTTTCGGAATGCCCAGAAAATGTACTATATCCCAGCAAAAGCGGCATATTTTTAAGTTAATATTTACCCGCTACAGGGCAGAAAGTATTGTTTTTGCATTTTGAAGAAAAGGTATGGTTTAATTATTTTTTTAATATAATAATAATAATAAAACCCTTATCCGCACCCAAATGGTGCATAGGGCACTGCTTCATATAAACGCAGTGTTATCTTTATCGTTTACACATGAAGGAAAGGTGATCAGCCCTCCGCTTCAGGTACCAGTCCAGGGTAATATTAAATAAATATTACAGTGAAAAAATCACTTATATTTATTTTACCCCCCCTGGGAATCGAACCCAGGACCTCCAGAACGGTAGCCGAGCGTGCTGACCATTAAACTTCGGAGGCGGACAATATACTAAATATTTTTCAAATGGAGAAAAAACCTTCAGATTTAACCTGAAAACATCTGTTGCACAGTAAAAAGTTCAATAAGTAGCTTGATATTTATTTTTAACACATTGTATTGTATTTTTAATCTTTAAAAACGTTGTCCTGAAAAATCAAGTTTTTTGATTTATGACGTTCTTGAAAGGAGTGAGCGATATGCAACAAACATTGGCAGAATTGACCATGTTAGTATTTTTTTTTAATGTTTTACATTGAGATATCTTACAATGAATACATAAATAACGCCGAGAACATCTATGTTCATATTAAGGCTACGTATTCGCCCCGTAAGTCACAACATAATTTTCTTTAAATCCGGGTAACGTTTTTTTGTAAGAATGTGTATTAAATATTTTTTGTTTGTTTTTTAGAACATAATATATAGAAAAAATACTTTAAAATGTTTTTTTTAATTGCTTACCTTTCCATAACTCTTTTCTTTTCAAAACCATACAATTATTTCGAAGAAAAACTCATTCTTTCAATGCAAAAACGGTGTTCTAATAAAAAGAAAATTACGTTAAATGATACCTGGATTTAGAGAAAATTAAGTTGCGACTTCACAAATACTGGGCCTTAATTTCGAGAACTCATCACTATTCATTCGATCACTGTTTTTCTCTACTCGTCTGATCTCGCTCCTTCTGACTTCTTCTTGTTCCCCAAACTCAAAAGATCTTTAAAGGAAAAAGATTTAAGACGATTCCCGAGATTAAGGCTAATGCGATGAAAGAAGTGAAGGACATCGCAAAAGAAGCGTTCCTGGACTGTTTCCAAAAGTGGAAACACCATTGGGATAAGTGTGTGCATCAAGGAGGTGACTACTTTGAAGGGGAGATGTAACTAGATAAACATTTTGTTTTATGACGTAAGTCTACATAATAATTGAACAGGCCAAGTATTAAACACCAATTATATTAGTATGCAACACATAATCTAACATTTAAAAACAGTCGATGTACAAAGGCAATACAATGATTTAAAATGTGGATATATTTTTTTTTTTCATCATTTTTCTACAAGTTGTACTACGTAGTTTCAGGAAAAGACAAAACCAAGCAAACGAGTTTGTTTAAGAGCTAATAATATACATTGTCGATTCAAGATGAATAATTAGACTGTTGCAAATTATCTGACATGTTAACACATCTTTCTATCCCGAACACAGATTATTTGCATACAAAAAGGGTATTGTATTTGCGATTTTAGAGAAATAACAACTCGGTAATCGCATTTATGTGAAAATATTTTTCGTTTTCCTTATTTTGCCAACGTTTAATAAATCATTCGGAGTGCACGTTCATATAACTCGTACTTTTTCTTCCTCCTGGCTCCATCCCAACTTATCGTCTTTGTAGACTGTTGGGTTCAGCTCTCCTCGTCCTCGGGTTGTAGGTCTTTCTGTCATGGACAACGTCATCTAGGCCATGGCTTCGAATCATGTTATCTTTCTGTAGCATCCATGAATTCTTTGGTCTTCCTCTAGATGTCTTACTTTACTCATTCGATTCACAGGCTCTAACCATCTCAACACACGTTTCTTACCTTAATCGATAATGCTTATCCTCAGTCTTAGATTCTTTCCTATCACCATTCTAAAATTTATCATACATGGTTTTGCCGCATTGATAGATTGCATTTCGACTGAATTCAATCCACTTTCATCCTTTTTTCCAACTTCACGCTTCGCTTCCATTTATTAGAGTTTGTACCAGGACTCCGTTGTGTACGGCAAGTTTAGCCTTTGCTGATGAGGTTTTTCATCATCTGTACTGTGAAAAGGAGTCGGCAAAAGAAGGATGAAAGTAGACTGAATGCAGTCGAAATGCGATCTCTCAGAAGAATTTGCGACAAAACGATGTATGATAGATGTTCGAATAGTGAAATAAGGAAGGAATGCAAAGCTGAGACAAGCATTATCGATAAAATTAAGAAAGGTGTGTTGAGATGGTTTGGACATGTAGAACGAATGAGTGAGGAAAGGATCAGAGGAAGACCGTGAAAAACTTGGTACGATCAGGTATGCCAAATACTTGAAAGTGGTCAGGTTAGGAGTCGAAACAATCGGTGGGTATGTATGAGGAGATGCATGAACGTGGAAGAGGCGAAGAATGTTTGCAAAGACAGAGTGGTGTGGCGATCTATTCTCTCTGCCTACCCCTGCTGGGAAGCGGCGTGATGTTTATTTAGTTAGTTAGTTACTGTGAAATAGTGTATGGTTAGGTTAGGTTAGAAATTACGTATGATTAGTCACACAACATGTCCCTGTGATATGATCTTGAATGCATGATGTATTGATTTTACATTCGAATAAGTTGGTCTACTGCCCGATCTATCAATCATGAATGTTTATCTCAGTCAACAAGCGGAATGATACATCGTGGACTGTGGATTCAGTGTCTGCCAAAGTCAACAAAAGCCACTTTCGTAAACACTTAGGCCATTGTTTTTCGTTGTTTACACATCTCGCTACCTGTAGTTTTGTAATATTATAATTTCTTACAATTCACCATTCGTTTTCAATATCGTTTCTCTGAAAAAAGGTCCTTAGTGATGTGAATGTTTTTTATGACAAGTTTTTAACGATTTTTATGGCGGTTTTGCAACCGTTCTTTATTGAAAAGACGAAATCGGATGGGAATTTTATTTTTTCACGTTTTCCTGTTGATAATAAAGAAGCATAGTTTTTATACTGGTTATCATATAGTATTTATATGAGAGTCATAAAATATTTATAAAATAATTCATATAGTATTTATGTAAGAAGTCATATAGTATTTATAACAGGACAGGCAGAGAAAATAGAACGCCACGCCAATCTGTCTCTGCAAATAATCTTCGCCTTTTCCATATTGATCCATCTTTTCGTACATATCCGCCGATTATTCCGACTCCTGACCTGACCGCTATCAAGTATTTGAAATAATTTAATATACCAAGTTTTCTTTGGTCTTCCCTTGCTTCTGTTACCTACCCCGTTTGCCTCATAAATTTGTTTTACTCTTCTTTCTTCACTCACTCGATTCACATGGCCAAATCTCTTCCACATTATTGCATCTCCGTATACATATTTCTTTTATAATTACTAAATTACATGTTTTATATTTTTATAGAATAATTCATATATAATAGTACGTATTATAATTATGAATATTATACTTTGCGTATTTTTCATTGTTTCCATTTATATCCAATTAAATTAATTTTACTGTCTTCGTTCATACGATTTGTAACTAAATAGCTTCTTCTTCTTGGTGTTTCAGCCTATTTTTCTGAGGGATTAGCCTCCTGCTATGTCGATTCCCAGCTGTCCATCCATCTCTTTGCTGGTCTGCCCGGGAGTCTTGGGATTGACCGTCGAGTGCAATATGGGGGAATCTGGATGGTTCCATTCTCCTCGCATGCCATCGTCTTCTCCGTTGCCTTCCCCACCCAATAACATCTTCGATCTCGCATAATTATCTTATTCTAGTGATCCTTATTCTATCACGTAGACTCTTGCCAGATATGCTCCTTGGAGTCTTCATTTCTGACACTCTTAGCGCGCTTTTTGTTACTGCGATGTCCGCCCTGCATTTGATCCCATATCGCTCACTTCTTTCAAGAACGTCATAAATTAAAAAACTTGATTTTTCAGGAGAAAGTTTTTAAAAAATAAAAATATAATGCAATGTATTAAAAATAAATATCAAGCGACTTGATAAACTTTTTACTGTGCAACAGATCTTTTGAGGTTAAACCTGAAGGTTTTTTCTCCATTTGAAAAATATTTAGTATATTTAAAAAAAAAAAAAAACTTTTTTTTTAAATGTAAAAACAACACTATCTGCCCTGTAGCAGGTAAATATTAAGTTAAAAATATGCCGCTTTTGCTGGGATGTAGTACATTTTCTGGACATTCTGAAAACATGCACAACTGAAAATTGACGATTTTTGATTTATGACGTTCTTGAAAGGAGTGAGCGATATGTCATGATGGGTCGCACTAAGTAGGCTTCGTTATCCGCAGATTTATTGAGATAAGTAATGGTTTACGTAACGCCATGAAGAGAGAAGAATTCGCAGATGAATCCTAAAACTCTGTCTTCCAAGTTGGACCTTTAAATGCTATTTCTTTTTAAGTAATAAAAATTAAGCTTCAAATTGCGAGACCGGTTTTCAAAAAGTCTTCAGTGTTCAGCGCGTAGTATTCGGGTGACTCACTATAGCAAATGATTTATTACCCGAGTCCATTAAATAAATTTAATGTTTTTTAGTATTATTCACTGCCATATAGAGTGTGATGTCATTTTTCGGATACCTATTTGTATATCGTATCACGATTTGTCGTGACTTCTCGTGTGACTGACTCGTAGAAATCGCGTTGCGTATTATTTTTCCGGATTTTCCGAATTATTATAGACTATAATAATTCAGAAAAGCCGGAATTAAAGTCCGAATTAAAGTATATTTGAGATCTGTTCTTTAAAGTCAACGTTGGTGAAGTTAGGGACATTGGTACCATAAACTAAGCTAGGACACAAGATACCGAACCCTCTTCTAGTGGATGGGAACGAGTAGTAATCGCATTGCGTGTTACTTTTCCGGCTTTTTCCGAATCATGAATGATTCCGGATAGCCGGAAATATAGTCCGAATTAAAGTAAGGGCTCTGTTCTTTATAGTCAACGTTAGTGAAGGAAATTGGTACCATAAAACAAGCTAGGACACAAGATATCGAAGCCTCTTCTAGTGGAACGGAAGGCCTGTTGAGGACAGTCAATCCGGCTTCTCCTGAGGAGTTTTACGTGGTTTTCTCCCAGCAATGAACGAATGCTGAGATGTTTCTGGTTGGTCCACACTAGTTTATCCTTCATGTTCCCAACGAGATTAAAATAAAACGTGTTTTTTTTTTGTTAGAACAAACAAAAATCCACTTAATGTGCCCGTTTTTAGGGCGCCGAAATTGACACATTTATTTTGAAAAATTATTGGAAATTATTTATTAAATTATTATTTGTTTTAAAAATTAAAAATATTTACTCCTATAGACAGACAGTGGTGTCATTTTTCGGATAGTATGTATATTTTATGTATATCACGATTTGTCGTGACTTCTCTTGTTGGATTTGCGATACTTGTTCTTTTTTCGGCTTTTTCCGAATGTATGTATGAAAATGTATGTCGAAATGTATGTATGTCAAAAAGTATGTATGTTTTGGGCTCTTTATAGTCAATATCTAGAATAAACTGCGTCGCAGGGCTCCGAAATTAACATATTTGTTTTAAAAAAAATTGTAACATTTACTGCTATGGGCAATGGTGTTTACTATTTGTATAAAGAAAGCATCACGCCGCTTCCCTGCTGGGGTAAGCAGAGAGAATAGTCTTCGCTTCTTCCACACAAATGCATATCCTCATACATTTCAATTCAAACCCTTATCCGCACCCCAGTGGTGCATAGGGCACTGCATTATACAAACACAGTGTTATCTTGATCGTTAACACACGAAGGAAACGTGATCAGCCCTCCGCTTCAGGTACCAGTCCAGGGTAATATTGAATAAATATCCTCATACATACCCGCCGATTGTTCCGACTCCTGACCGCTTTGTATTATATTATGATATGCCACGATTTGTCGTGACTTCTCGTATGACTGATTTGTTATCGTGTTGCGTATATTTTTCTCGAATTAAAGTATGTTTTGGGATCCACTATTTGTAGTCAGCGTCTAGGATGAACCGCGATGTAGGGCGATGACATTAACACATTATATTGATATTATTTTTTGATATCTCATCAAAGATGAAGAAGAATATGGAAGTCTGGGCATTTACGGGGCTTACGACCGTCATAGGCTGGTTTAAGTGATAACTTTACACACGTGTAACATTCACCAATTCTACCCATTATTGACAACCACACTACTCAAATTCTTGGAAGTTCTATATATATGAACCAATTTAGAAACCTTGTTCATGAATCACTAGAACTTCACTAGAGACATCTATTGGTGAGATGTAAAGAAGGTTTTTATTAAGCAGAAACTCTTATATTATATTTATCATTATATTGGTTATTATACTATCGACTAAATTACATCGGGGGATGAATCTAGAGTTACAGACGCTAAATTTAAAGGGACGGCCAGTTTTTGCGCTGCAAAAAAGTTTGAATAACGATATGATTGGATAATGATCTGATGCATCTCGGATGCTAAAGCGTAAATTTCGATCTCATTGTATCACGGCCTTTGAATTTGAGATCCAACGATCGATTCTGCTTCCTGGCACAAGCTGATTCCTATTTAATAGGGATTCATATACTTACTCAAGGACTCGGTTTGAATGGATATAAAAATATGATGTTGCGCTCCGAAGAAATTTGCCTTTAAGGTGGGATATTCGGTAGCCCGCGACTTACGTAATTAATTTTTTTTATTCTTAAAACACCGATTTTGTATTGAAAAAAAAATATTCGAAATAAATAAAAAAACTAACTAACTAACTAACCATCACGCCGCTTCCCCGCAGGGGTAGGCAGAGAGAATAGAGCGCCACACCACTCTGTCCTTGCAAACATTCTTCGCCTCTTCCACGTTCATGCATCTCCTCATACATACCCGCCGATTGTTACGACTCCTAACCTGACCACTTTCAAGTGTTAAAAATAAATATTAGAAATAAATAAATAGTTTTGAAAAGAGTTATTGAAAGGTGAGAAGGTAAATAAAATGATTAAAAATATTTTTTCAATATGTATTATTTACAACGTTTTGAGTGTGTCTAAATACTTGTTCACAAATCTGGATCATCTCTAATTATAGAAGTTATTTTTCATATTATTTTTTAACATCTCAACATAGATGAAGAAGAATGTGGACATATTAATATTAATCCCGTAAATGATTAGACTTCCATATTCTACTTCATCTATGTTGAGATGTATTTTTTTTATTTTTTATTATTATTTTTTAATAATGTGCGTGAAGACTCGTTTGGCCTCTCGCGCAGCCGGTCGCTTTCTGAAATGATTGTTTTCAATTTCCCCACTAACGAATATTTCGCATTGCAGGGCTACTCCCGGTGGATCCCGGAAGATGGCGCCCGAGGCGCGCACGAAGCGCGAGCACGTGGCGCGCCGCCTGCTGCGCAAGCGCGTGCCCATCGCGCGATGGCTGCCCAACTACAACGGCGAGCAGTTCGTCGCGGACCTCATCGCCGGGATCACGGTCGGCCTCACGGTCATGCCGCAGGCGCTGGCCTACGCCACCCTGGCCGGCCTGGAACCTCAGGTACTTATGCATGTTAGATACTATAGACCAGGCCTGGCCAACCCAAATGGCACCCCATGCCGCATCGATGACCTAAAATTATCCCAAGGGCCGCATACAAACATTAGATTATTTTTATAACAACGAATTTCATACTTATTGATTTTTTGTAAGTGCATATTATAAATAATTTGAATGCAGAGGTAATCAGAAAGTACAATCAGGGTTATTGTGAAGAAAAAAACATTAATACGACCAGATTTGAGAAAAAAACACACATTCGACTAACAAAAAATGCATTTGTAGAGTAATAAACATTTTGAAAAATTTAAGAATCAAAATCATTAGGACACATAAATCAAACGACATCAACAATTTTATTTTAAATAAAACCAATTAATCAATGACCACTCAGTTCGAGATTTGAGTCTCTTCGCTTATTAAATTTTTCTCAATCTATTTTAATAGCTGAAGTTGCACACCTTAACTGATTTTCGAGATTTTTTGAGATTGACGCCACATGCGGCCCGCGGGCCACGGGTTGGCCACCCGTGCTATAGACAGATAGAGTGAGTGAGACATCTTCCTTAGATGCAGGGGAGCAATTGCTAGTTCGAGCTTCGTCCACCAATGTGAAGCACTGATACTCTTTCACGAATGATGGATAATCATCCAATAGTACGCTCACTATGTGTAGCTGCGGATACTCATTCAGACTCTGTCCATTAACTTGGTGCCCTAGATACTCATTCGGACCTTGTCCATCAATGCGGGGCCACACACAGTCATTCGGACTTCAACCATTAATATAGAACCCTGGATACTCATTCGGACCTTGTCCATTAATGCAGAGCATAGATACTCATGCAGACCTCATCCATCAATGTGGAGTGCGGTTGCTCATTCTTACCCTATCCATTCATATGGAGTTCTGGATACTCATTTGTACCTCGTCCATCAATGCGGAGATGCAGATATCCGTTTGGACTTCAAC
>NW_028281416.1:0-70744 GCF_059751285.1 Brachycentrus maculatus
TCCCAACCCCAACCCCAACCCCAACCCCAACCCCAACCCAACCCCAACCCCAACCCCAACCCCAACCCCAACCCCAACCCCGAATATCAACGCAGACAAATTCGACTGCCCTTGATAGAATTCACCATTTCTAATGTAAATAAATTCATCAAACTATCATTGAAATTATCAGTAGTTTCAATATATAGATATATATTGCTTTGCTGCATCCCTACGAAAAGATACGAAGCTCAATATATCCAAGAATTGAAAAACAATAGTGGCATAAGAAAAGAAGAGTTTTTTAAATTATATTAGACTATTTACAATAACTGAATCTGTTTAATATAAGCTCTCAGAAGAAATTTAAAGGTAATGCAGAAGTGGCAGAAACACAAAAATAACGAAAAATATCAGAATCGCTGTTGAAGAACGATCGGAGTGAATGCTTTCGATTCGAAGACGCCTATGGGCTGAACCGCACCAGAGTTTGGGCAATTTTTGAAGCCCATTAGCATCCTTTCGTGCATGATTTTACATGATAAATTCTGAATCTCTTCACTAAATCACATGGATGTTACTTTAAGGCTTGGATCTCTAATGAGTACGAGTGGAAGCCTCTCAAGCATGATTGGGAGGAATGGGCACAAGATTCTATTTGGGAATTAAGCTCTTGAATATGCTCTAATGCGGAGATGCCGCGGTTGCTCGGCGATTGTATAGACTAGGTTGAAAGCTGCTTTGAAATTTTGCCTTCCATCGAATATTTGCTCTATTTAAATAATATCAACCCCATATTATCTTCCATATCAAGCAGAATATTGCATTAAGAACTTGCAATTATTCAAAATATATATGATCATATCACTTCTGAATCAAGGGGAGTAATCGAACATGATGAATGTCAGCATCTCAATCCACTTACTCGATGTCTCCACTTCTAGCTTGTTCCCTGATTTCCATCTCAGCTGCAGGGGGCCCTCGTGCACTCTAGATACGCCTCTCAATGTGCCTTCGTTATTCTCTACTGCAATGCCTGGGAATATCTTTCTAATATCTCTCGGGTTGTTGAAAGCTCTGTTCGCATGAATCGATTTCTTCACCTCGTCGTTCGAATGGTGTCTACTCAACCCGTTTTTGAACTAGATAAACATAGCTGGCAGCCATAAGCGATAGGTTCGATCACCGACTTGCGCTTGCAACTAAATTACGCTGTTGAGATCAGTTTGGTTATGTTGGAGGTTCACCTCAACGACTTCCCTCGTCTGCCGAAATGCACCCGCCTACAAGGCCTTCTCCTTTATATCGAGGTCGTAGTATGTTTTCTAGTAATCATAATCAATTCTCACTGTCTTGTGCGATCTCGTTTTATTGTTAAAGTACAAAATAACCTTTTGCCGTGACAATGACGAGTCCAGTCCCGACTTTTTATATCCTATTTCTAAATCTTCATCCTTCACTAGAATTCCAGCCTGCTGAAAAAACGCAACTTTATTTCTGCTCACAGTCTTTGGGTTATCCAGGCCGAATCTGCCTATAGAATCGTTCATGGATTCGTTCGCTTCTGAAAAATAAGACCTACTCATATCGAACACACTGTAAGTTTCATTGTGATTTTTCTAGGGCTCAGAATATAAGTCAAAATCCTTGTGCTTAGCGTTAGTGACTCTATATGGTTAATTCTCGTTTCTGTCGAAAGTGCTGTAGCCCGATTCGCTTTAGTTTCGAACATTGATCTTGTACAGATCATTCTGCTGAGTTTCGATGAAATAAGGAGCGTACAGGCGCTACTCAAGTGAAAGCCTCGATGAGTTGTCGGAGACCACTGTTATTGCTTTTTAACTCCTTAAGCTTTCGTTTTCTCCATAGAGCCTTGAATTTTCAGCTTCCAAACTTTATATGCGATGCTAAAACTGCCTTCTTTCTTATTCATATCTCGATCGATCGGCTCCAGACAAACTACCCTAATTCATTAAGAGTTTGCGTTTCAAGTTATCATTCTAGATTCGGAGCCTTTCAAGCTACTCGGTATTCATTCCGATTTTTTTCTTGAAGTTTTTGTTGGAAACCTGGGGATTTTCAAGAAGAGACTTGAAGCCAAAATCAGGGACCATTTGAGATCTCTTCTGTTCGAAAAAGCTATCGAGCACCTTATTTTATTTTTGGGGCGCTGTTGTCTTCTAGTAGTCAGCCGGGTTATTCTGTAAATAAGAGTTTCTCTTGACAAAACCCTAGTCCTTGTAGATCTTTTTAATATCGGGAATTATTTATGACCACTTTAATTTATGCTTCTGCGCGTAATCGAGGACTTATAAATGGGACTTGAACTTATCATGATAAAAACTGATTTAATCGATATGCTCAAAATCTGAGCTTACTTTCATTTTCTCGAGCTACTCTTCGCAGAGGATCTTATTCTTTTTGATGGTTGCGCCACTTATTTTGGAGACATGGGAGCCCATCACATCCTTGCGGATATCTGAGTAATAGTTACGAAGCTCTTTCACTTGGGTCTGCGACTATTTTATCATTTTATTAACCTATTTAGGGCATTTTTATTAATCGATTAATTTCCTATACCTAAATTAATTGCACTATTTTATGCTTATCTTGATAGTAGTGTCCACGCTGTATTGTATATTGTAGAGCAATAGAGTGCTTATCTGCTCGTTTACAACATGGACAATGCATTACAATTTTTATTCTTTGAATTTATAAGACATCACAAAGAGTTGCTCGAAGCTCCACATTGCTACGAGCCCTTTAATCGAACGATTCTTACTTTTGGGAAACAGCTACAAATTCAAATTGAAAAATTAATAATTCAACAAACCCCAAGTCTGCTGATCAAGCGATAGAATAGAATATTCAAGGTATGCAGCTAAACAGACTGATCTCTACCTTTTATAAATATCGTCATCCCAAATACACTAATGCTGAGTCTTTTAAAATACCCGAGAGTGGGTGTATACTGTTCGAGATGCAGAGTGTCAGATATATTTAGATTTGTCGCATCATGATCAGATGTCCCTATCTTTCGTATCATCATTCAACAATCATCTCGTGAATAATTATAATTATAATAGTAGGATTTCCGATCCATATTCACGCAAATTATATGATTGTCTCGTTTATTATTGATGATATTCGAAATTACAGATAAACAGTATCGGTGTTCTTTTATGATTTCATTTATCTGCTACTACTGAAATCAGAAATTTAATACCACTATGTGAACTCTATTTGCAGTTTCGGAAAAATTAACATTAAAGTAAGTAAATTAATCATTGAAGGACTTCACTGGCCTCAATATCGGAGCCTGGATGAAGCGAGTTTAGAGTGCGTCTTTTTGAGGGTAACAAAGCTGTGTTTATATTCGGCAACTATTTCCTTTTCGAGTTGCTTCATGGCTTCGAATTCTCTCTTCGATGACTTTTGGGTTTCGGATAGTGCCTACAGTCTCCGACAGGATTAGGCGTTGACGGCAACTAATTTCTATTGGCTCTTCATAGATATTCGAGATTTACTCATTTGTTGATCGTGGCGGATCTTTGCGTTTATTTTCGCATTTTCCTCTCGAATCTTCTGTTTGTTCAGAGTAATTTGCATGATGTTGTTTTTACTCTTGGATCGCATCCTCTCGGACAAGAGCCCTTTGTGTTCGGCTAATACTATTCTCGAGGTTGCCGCTTTGTTTTCTGACTACTTTACACACATTTTCTTCTATTTTTTAAGGATTATATTCTAATTTCTCTCAGACTCGATGCACTTGCGTATTTCTTCCTTTTTCGCCTTGGCCTTGCTTTGGAGCAGCGTGATGCTTTCGAGTTGGGTGGCAATTTGTTTCGTTTTATTGAGGTTGCTGGCCTTTTTGATGAGCATGCAATTGATTCTATTTTGCAGGGTGTTTTTTTGTTTCTCAAATTGCTTAAACCCACGTAGGATGTGATGCAATTCCATCGATCGAGTCCGATTCGTTGAAGCCACTTTTTGCATCGGGACTTTCTTATCGAAAATATGTAATCGAACACAATATTATCAACCAATCAGGATAACTGTAATATACCTCAGACTAACAATTTCAGAATTACAACTCGTATAAAATAACAAATCAGATGACTCGCCTATTAATTTTGCTTCTCTGTATCGGAGCAGCCACGTGCAATCTGTGGGATAACATATTTTCTCAAATGAAAGCCACATCGCCCATCTTGCTGACCGAATAAGCTAAGTTTACATTCCCACTGGAGTATGAAGGGTACAAGTTAAACGGCACATTCGATTTTAATAAGAAGCTGAACGTCATCACCGTCACTTTCAATAAAAACATAATCTTAATCGATATTGTTGTGCTCGTCCTGCAGGTAGATCTCGAGAAGATGGTGTTGACAATTGAGAAGATCATGCAGGGGTGCGACAAATATACAATCGAGGAGATTTAAAAGTATGCGTTTAATGGAGTGGAGCTGCAGAAGTTCGAAGCTAAAATCTTTCTCGTCAACATTCTGTTCCAGTGGGTCGATCGAGTCCGGGAGCAGAGAAATTATTATGACGAGTATATCCTGAAGCCCGACATTCTGCTCGGACACATCAAGTAACACGAGGCTTTCGAACAGAACCCTCACATCTTAGTGAACTAATAAGGAAGCATCCACAAAATTTATACCGACGGACAAAAGCAATAAACTATCCCATTTGAAAATAAATCCGCAGTTCTTAAGAAGATTCAATGCGACAAAGAAACACAAGTTATTACAAAAGAATAGATTTATGTCCTTTTTGGTACTCTCCTGAAAGACAAAACCGATTTTGACATCGAAGACTTGAAGAACTACGACTTCCAAAAGATTTACAAAGTGTGATTGCGTTTATTCATTCATTATTCACTTACAATTGATATCGTAAGGAGTACCCTGCAAGTGTTACTATTTATGCGCCTTTTTGCCTAGTACCAGAAAAGGATAGTCTGAATTGAATATAATTGTTAACTTACTATAGACACAATCTTAATTTCGAGTTGATCTTCTCTCAAGCATATATTATCACTATTATCTAAACATGAGCTATTTAAACTTATTGTGCATATAAAGTAGGCAAACAGTATTTAACTCAAACCGTATATAATTTGGCGCTAATATATCCGCATGGAGGCCTAAAAAGCATATTCAGAAAATCCAGGTAGTCAAACACAAGTATAAGTTGAGGAAGGAGCGATCAAATTGCCCTTTAGCGTTCTCACAGAGGTCTATGAAAAAGTAGGAAACACTAGAGGATAAAACTCAAAGAATATTCAGAAGGGGTACTTAGCAAACATGTTTAAAAACTCGTCCGGGAGTCCACTGAAGATTTAGTGCGGGGTTATTGGCTTTCGATTATGAAGATTGCTCCTGATTACGAAAGAAATTAGCTTGGCATTGGCAAATAAATACTCATGAAATCCATCTCGAAAAGCTGCGGAATGAGTGAAAAGCAGATCCGAGATAAAAACATGAAAATTGGAGATTTGGGTGAAGTTGCCCAAAGTTCTAAAACTTCACAAAAAACGATGGATTCTTTTTTCTCTAAAAAGAAAACGAAAGAGCCTCTAACAATCGAAAAAGTTTTTCAAAGTTTCCGAAAGATCGCCTCGACGAAAGGGAATAATTCTAACTCGGAAAAGTAAAGCGTCTTGATGAGTTTAATTCTGCAATCGACAAAATAATAAACCAAATTTATTGTGCGCTGGGTGGAAGGCAACTTAAAAATAGCCGCAGGCGAAAAGACCATGCAAAAGGCATTAATCACTGCGTTATTCGAAGAATTAATTCCCCACAAAATGCAAACTTAATAAAATGAGATACTATATGAGCAGATTATAAAAAAAGCGATGGCTTAATACCCAAATGATGCAGCAATCATTAGAACCCTAATTTAGTTAAAAGCGGATTTTGTAAAATTAAACGATACCTGTAAACTAACCCTGGGCATTCCTTGTAGGCCCATGCTTGCTAAGCCGACAAGAGGAATTGGAGACATACTGACTCGATTCGACGGCAAGAACATGACTTGCGAGTATAAATACGATGGTCTGAGGGGACAAATACACTACAACGAAGGAAAAGTATAAATATTCTCGAGGAATCTCGAAAACATCACAGAGGCATATGTTGATATTATCCACTAAATTAATAAAAACTTAGAAGCCATCGAAGTCGCTTGTCTCAAATCTTTCATATTGGATTGTGAAATTGTTGCCATTCATAAAACAACAAAGCAGCTTTTGCCTTTTCAAGTCCTATCAACTCGATCGAGGAAAGCCACGAATTTAGACGATATTGAGGTACACGTAAATCTGTTTGCATTTGACATTCTGTATTACAATGAGCCATTGACTCATCTTCCATTGAGAGAGCGCCGAAAATATATCGACAAGCTTTAAAAGTTGTTCACCAACATAGTTCGAGTTAGCGAACATAAATAGCTGTAGAATTTCGAATCGATTGATTAATTTTTACAGGATGCCATTAAATTTGGCACCGAAGGGCTCATGATTAAGGATCTATAGTCAATTTACACATGCTCAAGGCGATCTTGGGAGTGGGTGAAACTGAAGAAGGACTATATTAATGGGCTGGGAGATACCCTAGATGTGGTGCCGATTGGAGCCTTTTACGGTAATGGAAAAAGAGCTGGCCTTTACGGGTCATATCTCTTAGCAACCTACAACTCAGATATGGAAGTGTTTGAGACGATTTGCAAGATCGGGACAGGATTTTCAGACTAAGTTTTAAAAGCTGCCTACGAGTTCTTCCAGGATAAAGCTGCTCCCCATCAGCCAAGGTAATACAAAATTTCGGAGCAAATGGAAAAGGTCGACGTGTGGTTCAATCCCGCTGTCGTCTGGGAAATCAAAGGCGCAGATTTTCAAGTATTTTTGCATTAATTTAGTTATCTCCCGTTTATACATGTGGAATCGGAGATGCAGACCCGAGCAAGGGCATAGGACTTAGATTCCCTAGGCTCATCAAGGTCAGAGAGGATAAAAAGCCGTTCGAAGCAACAACTAATGAGTTTGTGATAGATTTATATAACCAGCAGGCTGTTGTTCAGAACAAAGGCAACCAGGACGAAGAAGATGACTATTATTGATGCCTTTATAATTCGCATCATTGTAATTATATTAATGATGATGATTAATAATAGTAGCACATGAATAATAATGCATACGTTGGAAGAAAGGAAACTGTAGCGAGCGAGGACAATTTATGCGATGGTATCCCATAGCTGCATTTGAATATTTAAAACCACCTTCTAAAAGTAGCAGTTATTGTATCAAAGGCACTAAACTCATGCGACTATTTGTTAGAGGCCCATGTCGCCTAATAGATTAGGCTCAAAGTTGAATAGATCTCAGATGATGACACCATGATCGAATCGATTGACCATTTCTTATTTTCCCTCATCAATAAATTGCAGCTGCTAGCACAGAGGACTCACAAACTGTAGCATTGCCATTAATTAGGGATGTGAACTTGGAAGATTATCAAAATCTCGAAAGTGTCATGCAAAAGACTGAAGCTGAAGTTCGAAGGCACATTCGGCTAGAGCAGCAGCTGAAGTTATATATGGATGGCCTTGAGGATAAGGTCGAGGGACTGCAAGAACAGTTGAAACTCTAAACTAAAAAATACCATCAGCTGTTTGAAGTAGCTTTCATTTTATGTAGAGTACCAGGACTCTCGACTTCGAGAAAAGATAACTCAAGAAAAAATTGAACGCACTGGAAATGATGCGTAGATCCTAATAAAATAGATAAATAAGAGCCATCAGCCAAAAGACATCCAAAATTCTCGACACACAGCCATCAGGACAAGAACTTCGAAATCCATACGATAAGTCATCACCCAGCTCTGGCAAGTACAAGCTACTAACGAGGCATAAAAAGCTGGCCGACCAAAGAATAGAAGCCCCCAAACTTAAGTCTGATTCCAGTAAGAAATTACTCGACAACAACATCGATATTCGTCTGAGTGAATCTCTAAAAAAGCAAGCCCCTCCAGAGAACAACTACCCCCATAAATGTAATATATCCATAATGCCCATAGAGCTAAATAAAAACCGCAGCATTAAGGAGGGCTACAGGAAGCACTCGAGAAAGCTGATGAAATACTCCACCTAACAATTCCAATCAAATAAATAAATCAGATGCAATTCAGTCTGCCAATGAAAACCCTTTGATGATTTGAATTAACAGTTTTCATCTATCTCATCTTCAATTTATGCATCGTTTATGATTAGCAGAAAAGCGTGACGAAATTAGGCCTGAGGTTCGCATAGCAGAGAAGCAGAGAGAGAGATACATAAGAAAGACAAGAAATAAAAAAAAGAACAAACATGCAAAAAAGTTGAAATATCTTTTAATATAATGCGGAAGAATAAAAACCATAAAAATGCGCTCATGCATAAAGTAAAAACGATGGCAGTTTTCAACTATGTAAAATATGACAATTGCAGGGTGGTAAATATAGTATTAGTCTATTAAATTGATTTCCTTGCGTAATGTGATCATGCCGAGTGAAGCTAGTTCATTAGCCGGAAAAAGTTATTTAGAGAGGCCCTCTAATTGCGACATAAACATAATATTTTACATTATCTTCCATGATGAAGACTTCATTTTTCTTGCGAGGCTCGCTGTCACGATTAACCCAAACCATTCTGTTCTCGCAAGTCACTATGAAGACATCGCCACTCGTTAAATTCCTCTTTGTCCTATAACCTCCTTGTAAATCATTTGTACCATTCAGGTAGACATTGCCCATGAAATCTTCCTTCCCTAAATTTGTCTTAATGGGTCCGTACTCTTTCATAATTTTGGAGACTCCAAACGCAAGCCAAGAAGTCTGAGGGCGATTAAAGCCCCGCACCTAAACTTCTGCTCTTTTTAGAGGGCATCTTGAAGTCACACTTTTCCAGTTGTCATCCAAAGATTTAATATTGTTTGAAAAATTGAATAAAGATACCTATTTGGTTCGTTCGATATTTTGACTTAGGATTTTGCTTGAGAATTAGTTGATATACTCGTAAACCTTTTATTTCAGGTACGTCATGGCCGCATAAACATTCTTGATTTATTTTTAAATGAATCCCTATAAGTCGAAACTCTTAATCGAGTCTGAGAATGAGTTACCATAGCCTCCCTTGAGCTTGAACTCAAGTTTGCGAGCAGTCCGCGACAGTTAGATGTTGAGTGCATTTTTTAATTATTTGAGATCATTCTACACTTTCGTCATCAGCCTTTCTTGAAACAAATCATAATATTGAAGGGCTAATCCCAACCCCAACCCCAACCCCAACCCCAACCCCAACCCCAACCCCAACCCCAACCCCAACCCCAACCCCAAGTGTTCCATAATCTTGTTTTGCATGCTGATAACTGTGCAATTATAAATATAATAAAAGCATAAACATAAATAGAAATTAAGCATAAATGTAAATAAACATAAGTTAAGCAGTTAAACATAAATCAAATATAAATTTACTTTCAATTAATCTGCCTGGTGTAGTGTGCGTTAAGTAAAAGATACAATTTGGGATTTAATTGGTCACATCATAATCGTATTATTTAAATTATCTAAAATATGGCTGAAAGCATTAGCTGTCAGTAAGTTCGCGCTTAGTTGTCGAAACTGAACATCTCATTCGATATCGAAACCATCGCAGACATCCACAGCTTTATACGCAAGTTTATAGGCTCCCTGTGCGATACTAATCCCAAATTGCATATTCCCGCAGCAGCCGCCATAATCTGTGAGAGCAGGAAAATTCCAAAAGTGGGCTCCTAGGGGTTCACAACGACTGGAATTAAAGTCTAAAACATAATGCGGAATTTGTCTAGTAAAGTGAGCAAGGAGGAGTATCTCGACGCTATCAAGACCCAGATAAAAAAGTGGGATGAGCCGAACCACGTGCTCGGAGAGAAAGTGAATAAGCTGAATATCTCGTATCGAATATTCAAGAAGTATAAGACCATATTTGAATAGCTCACGTTGCAGACCCGAGTTCCCAAAAATATGGTTTCGGACTACCTATCTTTCTTTTGGCTAGTCTTCCTGCTGACCAAGCACCAAAAAAGAGTAATCTAAGATATAAACTAAAGCACTAAAATGCTGTTCATCATCCTCGAGCTGGCCTTCTCCAGGTTCATGGGAAACCTGTAAAAGCCTAGAATTAACGAGTGCATCTTGAGGAGCGAAAATTTCCCGCTGATCCCAGATATCTCACCAAACGAAAAATAATAGATCACCCAAATAGTAGTAGACATCATGCTTCAGTCGTTGCGATACCGAAGCAACTTAACCCAGTTTAATGCATCCGACTTCCAAGATGACCCCAAGTTGCTCGCCAGACTCATCAATGACATCAGTTTAAAGTACTAGCTCGAATACAACTCTCTCCCCGAGGGCCATTTCGTCGATTAAATGACTTATCTGGAGCTGGCCAACTTGACTCCCCAAGACAACAAGAGTTCCTTGGGGTCGGAGAAGATCTCACTCAAAATCAACTTCAACATGGATGATGAAGAAAATTCAGAATTTTAGAACACCAATATTTATGCGTCCGGCAAAACTTAAATGAAATTGCCGACATTTAACGAGTTGCCTGAAGATTAGCTCTCCAGTTCCCTTCAGCTGAAGAAGAAAATTAGTTTCTCTGGCTTCGTGACTAAAAATTCCAGCAAAGCAGAATCACATGAGTTTCAGACCCCGGTTCGACTTAATATGGCGAGGCAAGAGTGGGCGAAACAATACTTTGAGGATTTTTCATAGCAGAGACTAACCACCATGAGGAAAGTTATTCAGATGAGGGGAATTCCCTATCAAGAAATCGAGAGTTTCTGTGATGAAAAAATCAAGGACCAAATTTAATAATTCACTCCCTACTTGCCAAAAGTTGCGAAAGAAGAGCAAAAATTAAACACCATCAGACTTTTCGGCAGCTTAATCGTGGACTTGTCCAAAGCCGAAGAGTCTGATTGTTTCCTGGCTTCGAAACAGAATTTTATCGAGGCCCTTTGCTGCACTGCCTGCATATACAGTGCCATTATCAAGAGTCAGAACATCAACTTCAAGAGATACTGCAACATTTACGACATCAACATGATTGAAGGAGCCAAGATGCTTTTCTTCATCGGTGAAAAGCTCAACCTGCCTTAGTATATTAAAAATCAATTAATTTAACTTGAAAAATAAATTCTGATCAAGGAGCTCTGGGATTCGAGTGAAGGCTTCGAGCTTTTGAACTAGAGGAACAATTAATAGAACTATGTCATGAATCGGCTGTGCAGACACATTTACGGAAGGATCACATAAATATGTTCAAAAATGGACATCGAAACTTCACTCCACAAAAAGATCGATAAGTTAGTCAATAGCATTCTACGTGAAAAGCCATAAATGCTCGAGAGAAATAAGCTAGATCAAATCATTGTTTGCTCCATCACCATCTGCCTCGATATCAATAAGGCCAAGCATTCGAGGGCTTTGAGCACAATATTTTATCACTATAACACAGCGACCTTTAGCAGCAACATGAACTCCTAGGTGTTCTATGATAAACAAGGGAGCCTCATTAACTTAATGGAGTTCTATAACAATTATTTCGTGTTCGAGGTGAAGGAGCTCATGCAGAACCAAGGAGAAGGCTAATTTTCATTGACATAAATACGAAAATAGTACTTAAATGGCAAAAAACTGTCAGGCGAAATTCCGCCTATTTCCAAATTATACAAACTGCCTGCAACATCAAGCGACACGAGCTATTTCACTCAAGATCATCTCAAAAAGAAGTAAGTTTATTTTAATTTGAGGCGCGGCGCTGATTACGTACAGCACTTTAAGAAGAAGGAGCCCTCTGAAGATGACAGGATGGAGAGCCCTAAATTCAACTTACCCGGCTTCTCACGAACAACGAGTTTCGGACCTTCTCCTTGATTTTCAGTTATTTACAAGTAATACATTATCCATAAATCACACATTATTCATAAATCATTCCATTAACTATTTGTATTAAATGCTTTATAATAATGCGAAATTGGAAGGGACAATATTTCGAACATAAACTGCCAACTGCTTTTTGCTTAATAAATTTAAGTTTAAGACATGCAGAGTAAGAAGTTCAAAAGCATATATGAGTTCACTAATATTGTTTCTGCCCATGAAGAACCCGAGTATACCAACTTAATCAAGCCTGCAAAGATGCATCCTCAAAGAGATTAGCTGTAAACACAAAAGCAGATCAACACTCACAAACTTTCGAAACTCAGGCCCAGAACCCATAGTGGAATTATCATGAGCTTCTGCAAGCTCCACTTTCACTTTAATTTGAGCTATGATTCCCTTTTTTTAGCTGTGGATATCTTCAATGCTTATATAGCCCAATGCACAGATAAAATGGACAATTAAGGAAGCTTGAAAATTGCCCTTGCTTGCTTGATGCTGGCAGTAAAGTTTGAGTAAGTGTACCCTCCTAGTTTTGAGGCCTTAAAAGTCCACTTTAAACTGAGTGAACTAGCTAAGTCTGAATACCTAGAATTATAAGTCCTCGTCCTGTAAAAACTTAACTATAACTTGAATTTCCCTTCCCCTACTAGATTTCTGAGAAATAAGTAGCATACTGAGCTGGCAAATCTCCAAAACTTATCCAACAAAGAAATTAATCAAGTCTACCTTTTCTTAGAGCTGGCTTTAGTGTAGCCAAATATTTACATGTCATTCAGTGATTCGAGGACATACTCCCGAAAAAAGAATTACTCTTGGGAAGAAATCGCAAAGGCCATCAACTTGCTCTATTCTCCATACATTGAAGAAAGCGATGAGGATTTTGATGTGGTAATCTGTAGTAAAAAATTGATCGTTGCTAAAACTCACCTGCAAAACAACTATCCTTTCCTCTTCAAAAAGTATCAATCGGACAAATTTGGAAGTGCTTCCATCACCCCTCATGCGCCAAATGCCAAAAATGAGGACGATAAGGAAAATTGTCGGAACGCTAAAAACATATGGGGGAGTTGATCCTCTAAAAAGGGTATTTTTTGAATATCGTATTCAGTAAACTGTAAATATACTATACAATGGATTGGCGTATATATAACGAACGATTAATTATATTGGATGATTACGGGTGCTAATAAATTCATGGAGACTCCTCTTGGTGCTCGTTTACTTCGGAAATTTCTTTCTGGGTGTAAGATTTCAATGTTTCAAGAGTCCCTTGCTGGCAGTTCTTCATGCTAGAGCCTTATAAAGTCTAGAAAGTCGAAAAGAGCTTGCTTCGGTCCATCGAAAGGGAGTGCGGATTGTCTAGGGAAAATGCTTCAGCTTTTAATGCCTTTTATTTAATCAGTAACAGATTTTACCAATCTTTGTTAATTTGGAGAATTCGGATCCAGAGGCTGTTACCGAAATTTTTGCAGGAAAAAAGACGATCCATCACCGCAAAGACCTGCTCATCACTATTAAAAGTAAAAGATCCCTAAATTGCTGATAGTTCGGCCTGTTTCCGTTGTAGTTCATAGAGCACTTGCTACAGATCGGTTGAGATTCTTCGATGCTGCTCTTTAATTTCTTCAACTTTCTTATCAGTGTGCGTATTGAGGCCTTGCTCGTTTTAGTTGAATAAAAGGTTGCCGCCTGATTTGTCATAATTTTAGGGCCGCTCTTTCTTCTTCTTGTAGTCTTTGCGCTATATTTCCTTGAGCAAGTGCTTGTGGCCTCGTTTGAAAAGAGAGTTTTTGAAGGCGTTTTCTTGATTTTATTGTCGGGTTTTATGAAAATCATACATATTCAACTGAAATTAAATCCACGGTACCTGCCTCACAAAGGATGTATAGTTGGAGTGCCGAAAATGAGTGGGCAGAATATTCTCGGCGAATTCCTTGACTCGTTTGACCACGAAGCCTTCTCCATTTTTCGTCCAGCAAATGATATCACTGTATTTCAGATTCTAACCTTAGAGTAGACCGTACCTCAAGTATCTCATACGTCTTTAGGAGAAAGGAAGGGATGCTATCTGGCGCAGGAGGCTAGCCACTTAATTGCTTATAGTTTCTAATTTTTTCTTAACTCATTAAATTAATATGCTTGCGATAATCAAATATTATTTAACTAGGTCATTCAAATGCGGATGCAAAATATCATGATTGCTTCAATAGTTGGTAGTTTTGCTGGGCACATTTCAGTACTTATGCGGCCTGTTTTTCCTGTTATTTGAGTTGGCTCTCATTGTTCTTGAGTTCCTCTATCTTTTTATAGTAGTCTTCAATCTGCTTCTCATAGATTTGGGTGTCTTCCAGCAGCTTTTGTTGGAAACTGAGCCTCTTTTCAAACCAGTAGCATCTCTTTTTCAGATTCTGCTGCTCCTTCATTTTGTTGATGCTCTCGTGGCGCTACTTTCGCAGGCTGTAGCCAGTCTATCGTGACTATTTAATAACTTCTTCATCCGCCTACATTTATGTAATCATTTACCTTCTTGAGTTGACGAACCCTCACACATTATTCCTGCTTCTTTTCCCGAATCGACCGATAGATCAAACTCAGCCGTCTGTTGTTTGTGGTTCGCGCTTCCTATACTTACTTGGATTTTTTGCGAATTTCGAAGGTCTTTCGTTGGTCCAATTCTTCCTTCAGCATTTCGTTATACTTCTTGTAGTTGTGGGTCGCCATCAAGGCCATTGACTTTTATTCCTATTTGAAGAATTTCTTGAGTTATTGCTCTTCCTTTTTGCGTTTGAAGTTTATTCTATTGGCCACCATCTACAATATAAAATGCTGATTACTTTAAGCTTGTCCTCAAGTTCGTGCCGCTTTTGCCTGAGGTTATTGAGTTTGATTTGTTAAACTTCCTCAGGAGTAAACAAATTGGTCGGAGTCCGAGTTTCAGCAGCTGTCACAGATACTCTTTTATTAAAGCTGCTCGTCATGCTGAAGATATCGTTTCGGCTATTCTGAGCACTCATTCAGTTTTAATCGATATATTTTTATTGAAGCTTAATAACAATAAACCTCCTCTCAAAATGCATTGTGATATTATGCACCAGCATGTTCAAAGATAGTATATAGATCAAAGGCATGAACAAATTAAACTTTTAGCTTCACTATTTTGGATTGTTTGAGCTATTTCCGGGTTGAGTTCTCCATCTTTACGATGTTGTGCTCTAAACTATCTATTTAATTTGAAGCCTTCAAATACGGCAAAGCAAGGTGAGAAATTTGAGGTATATTTAGAGCGAGTGCGATTAATATAATGTAATTATCATTTTCAGTATTGAAACCATTAATACTCTGCTTTTTATATTACTTTCAATTACTGGAGAGCTTGCATCGACTAAAGTCAGCTGCGATGCTTTATTTGGCATAAACTTCATTATCTCCATTAATAGTCCTCAAACTCTTAAAGCTCTTCTTTATAAGGACGTATTATTTATGCATTTCCGTTATCTGTTTGTTCTTATCCTAGACTTCGCTTTTCAGGAGCTAATTCTCGGATTTCAGTTTTCTACATATAAGACAGGAACTTACTCAACCAGGACTTCAAGCTATTTTGTATGGAGTGAGAAAGCTTGCAAGTTGTAGTATGTTTATTTGGATTGGAGGCCAGTTTAGTTTTTCAGTAGTTAGTACATATAATTGGCCCTCGACGTATTATTCTGGTTCAAAGGGTCTCTCTATCTTCTCTTATATTAGCCGAGCTCTCTATGAATTTCATAGTATTTGCCTTCGATTCTTTTGTGTTTGCCTTCAAGTAGGCTTTTTTCGTACTACATCTCCTATAATCGACCATGAATTTATTAATTCTGCTCCGTCAACTCCTGAAAAATCAGATGAATTTGACCCTGATTTAACCCCTACTTCTCCTTGGGATCTATTATGAGGACTTTGTCTCTGAGCACCCTAATTTATTCTTCCATTTATTTTACTTTGCCCTAATAAAAATGCACTACTCTATACAATTCGATGATTTCCCCCTGAGTTTCTTTCGTCGGCATCACTGCGTTTTTGCTGGTGAGGACGATCTTGTCTCTTTTGATTACCTCTTTTTCTAATCTTTCGATCTATTTCCTGAGCAAGTAGTTTTATTTTTTAAGGTCTGCCAAGCTGAACGTAGTGCAAGCTTTATCGATCCGCTCTTTATAATTCTGAAATTAGATAACGTAATACCGAAACTGAGGAGAAAGCCGTGTTGGCAGAGCCATTTTCAGATTTAGCTTTGCTGATTTTTCTTAGAGAGTTGCTCGCCTGGCGATTCGAATTGGAGCCTACTTCTCGAGACGAGTCGACTTCTGCAATGTTTCGGCTTGAGTTTTGATCGTACTTGGAGGCTCTGAGGATATTCTTAAGATTTCTGTTGTTCTCTTGGTAGCCGAAGTATTATTATTCTTGGTTGGGAGTGTAGGGCGGCTTAAATCCATTTCTATACATTCTGAATATGATTAGTATGTATGAATGAAATTTAAAAAATGTCATGAATGAATACTTTTCTAAGATTTCAGTAACTAGCTTAAATTCAGATTTATATTTATATTTTATATTTCGTATTTTATGTTACATATTTCTTGTTCCAAATATCATGCAGTTATCACCATGGAAGTTGTTTGAGTATACCCTTTTTAATCATCACCCAGCCAACAAACGTTAAGCTAAAGCCCATCATTACTGAAAAAGCTAGCGTTTTATTACTATTTTTTTGTTCGTTTTTAAGGTGCTCAATCGTCTTATTCGACATGTACTTATGGCTGGTATAACAAAATAAAATACAATTGTTCGCAACTGACTCGAATGAGCTCGAGAAATTTGTGAAGATGTTCTTAATTGCAGCTAATCGGGAGATTATTCAGATTCAGTTGCAGAGGCTCTAAAACTCGAAGATCCTCCTCTGCTTACATTTTGGTTATTTTTCGATAGAGTATTTTTTCAGACAGAATTTATTCTTTCTCTTCGAGGTAGCGATAGTTAGCCTCGAAATCAATCAAAATATCAATTCTATATTATTGGATTAGATACTTGTTTGCAAAGACTTTTGTTTCCTCATCGATTTTGAAGAATGTTTCCAAGTCTTGAAAGTCAACCTTAAAGAGCAGAAATACTCGTGATGATCCCTCTCCTTTTAACAAAACGGAATTTCGCATGTAATAGTGACCATTGCTCATTAATACCTTCTGCCCCTCAAGGAAAAATGAGTTCACATATGCTTGGTAAGCATTGCAATCAACAATGATTACAGAAAAGACTTTGTTTTATTTTAACTTCTCATAGCTCTTGTATGTTTTCTTTTCAGGCTTTTTGACGAAGGTTTCGTTGATTGACTTCTCATAACCCAAATATAGGAGATCCTCATAGCACTTTGCATAATCGATGAAGCAATAGAGTCCCCAGTTCGTGATGAATTTCTATTCGTTCATTTCGTCCTGCGATTAAAATTAAAGAAAACGAATCCAAGGGGCTGCGATAAAAATCTGCTGTATTAATGAGTCGTGCTTGCTTTAACTCTCACGTGACTCACTCCAAGTCGTTTTATCATTGGATTGCATTTCCTTCTTGACAAAATTGTAGATCCTAAGCAAAAAGTCAATGGTTTAATTGGAAAGCTCGATGGTCTCGTATTAATTCAGAATGAAGCCATTGTTTTTGACTTAAATTCTCAAATTGTCACTGTAGTCGAAATAGCGAAGAATGCTCCAGCAAATTTGAATTTTCAGCATGCCTATGCACTTCTTTTGCAATGCAACGAATCCGTCCAGCTCGATGTACTCATGATAATCGACCTTGAGCTATCTGATAATTATTTATTTAATGGCCCGAATATCTTAGGCGTTGAGTTCGCTCTGAAATACTCTTTCTTGAAGGTTGTTCATTTGGGAGTCATACAGTTTTCCATCTAGATCTGTATCGAGGATTCTGAATATCCGAATTAAGGCCCTTCTGAAATCTGATGTAATTTGCTTGAACTCGAGATTGTACAATGGCGAAAGAGGATAAAGTACTGCTCGCTGAGCACAGTTTAATACTGATTTCACATTCCGGTCATAAAAAGCTGAGCATTCGATGCCCATTTGCACATTCTTATACTGCCTCGAGACTTTTCTCAAAATATCTTTCACTTTGCGATACTCGTGCTCACTCTCATATTCATGCTATTTGATATCGATCTTGTTTCCTACCAAAATCACTGGGATCTTCAATTATCGCAATTTTACCTTTGATTTGATGGCACTTATTTTGGGCAGCCATACTTCCTCGAGCCGATCAATGGTCTCTGGGTTCGATATGTCATAAATTAAAAGCACGAGATCGCTTTGATTAATTTAAGTCTTGAGGTCCATGTCGGCAGATGTGTCTATTAATTATGTGAACATGTCTTTGGAGTAGAGGCACATTTCAGGTGGCAAGATCACTCTTCGCAAAGTCCTCTCATTAGTAGAAAGCTCCGAGTATATAGTGCTGATGAGCGTACTTTTTCCAACACTTTCTACATTGCTAATATATGGTACAATCTCCGACAACGAGGAGCCGAATATTTTTCCTCATCACTAACTATAATTGAAGTGTTTATTCACTCATAATGAGCCTCTCATGCCTATAAATAATTAATTTCGATACTTATGTCTGATATAACTAATCTCAATAGAAATTTGATGCATATCACTTTATTCAGTTTTCAATATCATACATTCATGTTGTTTCACTTTTTGAGGGACTTTTTCTTTAATGACTGAATTATTAAACTAGTTGAATTTTTGACTTATGTTTGCAATTATGCCGAAATCAATGAAATGGATTCCCTGTCTTTCACTAAATGCTCAATTTAGGCCCTATACGATTCACTGATGCCCGTTTATTCTGATGAATTCTACATACTGCTCCTTTGCTACAGTTTTCGGTTCACATTAAACACTTCACTCTTTAATTCTCTGAGATCTTTCCTCAAGTTCTTTATATAGTGATCATATCTAGGGATGTGCATGTGAGGCGCATAACGTATACTTTTGTATTCCTTGAGGGTAATCCGATTGACCAGCTTGCATATGACGAGGTACAATAGGGCAATGATAATGAAAATGTTAAGAGGATAAGACAAAAGCAAATCTTTAATTCCTTTGGCTGCTCTTACGATGACAAAGCTGAAGAGATACCCATAATCCGGAGTCTAATCTGAAATAAGTTAAGGCAGAAAAGGAATGGCCTTTTGCAGAGTTTACGTGTTATCTATCATTTGTATATATTCGATTTGCGTTTGATTGCAGGCCAGAATAAGTACGCTTGCGTTCAAAATTATAAGCCCAATTTTCTATTCCGACATTAGAAATAAAATGAGTCAAGAAATAGACAAGCGCATTCTGTAGCTGTATGAGGTCAAGAAGCTTTTAGGAAGTGGAGCCTATGGGCACGTCTGGAAGGTCATGGATAAGGCAACACAATAATAATGTGCTCTCAAAAAAATATTCGATGCATTTCACAACGACATCGACGCCCAAAGAACTTATCGAGAAATTACTGTCCTGCATGAGTTGGACCACCCTAATATCATCAAATTGAAACTTGTCGAGAAGGCGAAAAATAACAAAGACCTTTATTTGGTGTTCGAGCACATGGAAGCTGACTTGCATTCGTTGGTGGGGTAACATTAGTATAACTCAGTGAAGACATTCTCGAGGAAGTGCACATAAAATTCGTAATCTACCAGATCCTGAAGGCCCTAAAGTATCTGCATTCTGCTCAGCTCATCCATAGAGACTTGAAGCCCTCCAATGTGCTGATCAACAGCGAGTGTGAAAGTAAATTCCCCATTATTCAGTCAAAATCTGCGACTTCGGGTTGGTGAGAAGTTTGGCCCACTAGGAAAATTAGGATATTGCTCTTTCCGAAGAAGTTGCCACGCGATGGTATCGGTCTCCCGAGGTTTTGTTGGGCTCCAAACACTACTCTAAGCAAGCAGACATCTGGAGTGTCGGCTGCATTATCGCAGAGCTGATAATGAAGACTCCAATTTTCCCAGGAGAGTCGACTGTGAACCAACTGTAAAAAATTCTGTCTTTCACTGGAATTCCTTCTAAGCAATCCATAGACTCCTTGATGAGCGAAAATGCCTAATCTCTGATCAATCAACTAACGATTCCTCGCCAATCTTTGCAGTCCTACTTTAAAAACTCGCCCAAATAGTTAGTCGAGCTCACGATTAAAATGCTCGAATTTAACCCAAATGAAAGAATCACCATTGACGAGGCAATTGGTCTTCCGATGTTCGATTAATTTAAAAATCCGAAGTATGAGCACGATATTTGCACCAAGTTTATCGTTCCTCAACTTGACGATAATGTACGTCTAACACTCGCTAAATACCGACAAATCATATATCGAGACATTGAAAGAAGATATCCAAGATCGAAAAAATAAGACTCGTCCGAAACTTGGAGCTTTGATCGGCCTTACAGCCTGGAACGCAAAAAATATGCGAGAAGCCATCATTCTTTCAAAAAGGAAAAAATCAGAGACCTTTCGAGCAGTAATTTGCAAAAAAAGGAGACAAACCATTATCATCAACAAAATAAGGAAAATGTAAAATTGGATCACTCGGACTCTTTCAAGAGCGTGGGCCGGAGCTGTCACAAAAATTTGAGTCGGCCGCTAGAGAATAGTCACAGTAATCAAGCTTCATATGAGGAACATCTAAAAAACCAGTTAAAGCGTTTCCAGAAAGCAAGAAATTAGAAAAACTCAAAGAATAGTTCGAACCACAATTTTCATGAGTTTGAAATGTGCGAAACTAAAAATACGATGGAAGGAGCTAAATACAATAGTGTTAGTACGACATCTCAGCTGACAAAAATGAGAAGCCGCAAATTATTGATCAAAAATAAGAAGAATGTCCAAGCCTTTTGCCATCATCCGAGTGATATCCAGCAAAAGAAAAAATGATATTATTGGCGTAAATTTTCACTCGCATTCGCATTTGAAGAACGAACCATTACAAATTTTATAACATAAATAATACTCAGTTTGCTGTAATAAATTTAAGAATGCACTACTCCTTTAAATCGACTCCAACATGGACTCTCAAGGGCCGCACTGAAAGTTAGTTACTTATAATTTAGCGATTACTCAATCGAATAAGCCGAACTCCCGGCCTGGGCCTTCTGATTATAAAGTAGTCAAACCTCTTCCTCGATCAGCCACGGTTGCAAGAATAACAGAAAAGAGAAATTTTTTAGAAGTAAATTAGATTATGCCTGGGCCTGGGGCTTATGAATCAAAGTCTTATATTAATGTAATTTCCTATTTACTCAGGATGGCCCTAAAAGATCGATTAGCGCACGACATGTGAATTTCGTGAAACACTCACCTGGCCCTCAATAATACGACAACGATACGCTAAAAACGAAAAATAAAGCACCTGGATTCACATTGGGGAACAAAAGCAAATATCCTCAACAGCTTGAGTTTGAAAAAAATTCATATAAGCCTGCTCCTGTTTCTTATTAGCTCAAAGGAGGAGCCTTCGACAACAAAAGTGGAATTATCATTGGAAATTCCAAGAGAAAAGATCTTACTGAGACTGAAAAAACTCCAGGCCCGAACCATTATAGCATATAAAAGGCTGATTTTTATGCATCAACCATGAGCGCAAGATGCTCGATTGGGGCATAGGCCCGGCAATTCGGAGGGAAGGTCGAATAAACTCCAGGCCCAACGTGCTACGAGAAGACAGATTAATTTTAGCATAATAGAAACAAAAACAAAGGCTATTCTTGCAGACAGAAAACTGCAGACTTAATTGCGTTAAAAATTTCAAAGTATCCTGGCCCTGGGCATTATGAATCTCATTTAAAAAACAGAAATGCAGCTGCTCGTCCAGCACCAACTCAAGCCGAGAGAAAAACTTTCTTGGATGACATGCAAGACTTTCAAAAGAATCAGCCAGGCCCCGGCCTGCATGATCCTTCTTTTAACAGTTCAAAATACAGATCGGCCTCAGCTAGCCATTTCAAGAGGGCAGACCGAAAATCTCTTGATGAAAACTAAAAGACACCAGGGCCAGTAGAGTATCAACATTAAAAGCTCATAGTTATGAGTTCAGCTCCGAAATTTTCTGTTGGAAAGACTGCCATGACAAATGAATTTCTTAAATTGAATCCATAAAACCCAGGCCCAGGGAATTATGATCCGAATATTGGGTTAGTTAAGACCTCCTCGCAACACTTCGGAGTTGGCAAGTAAAAAAGGCCAGATTTCTAAAAGCAACGATATACTCCTGGCCCTGGGTATAACAATTTAAGAGGAAAAGAGTAAGGTCCAAACTGGAAGTATTATCATTATTAACATAGGTTCAAACAATAGAAAAGAATGGCCTTCACCGATTAGAAAAATGAAGCCAAAGATGGAATTCATTACTAAATAGCAGCTAAGGTGGTGGATCCTCCAGGTTACATGAAAGTTACTCCGAAGGTAAAATATGAAACAATTGTAAAATCATCAAACTATAGCACAACTCATACATTAAATAGATCCCCACTAAAAAGCGCAAAGTGATATATTCAGACCCACTATATTATTGCCACATAAAGATTAAAATATTCTGAATACAATGACGAAAGAGGTAATGGTGTTTTCAAGATAATTGATTGAACACTATGTTTATTTTGGTTTTAAATTATGATTGAGAGTCTGAGTGGCACTGAGCCATTTAGATAATGATACAATGGCATGTTCGTTGTATGATATAAATTCTTGGGATATAATATTAAATAAACTGACAAATATTTTGAATGATCATGCAGAAAAGATCTTATAGTCGGCCTGCACTATCAAACAAATTGAAAACTAAGCCCCTTGAAATCAATCCGAAACCTCAGAAAAAACTTTCAAAGTGTTCTGACGCCTACAAAAAAATCCCCAAAATCATCAACGAGCTCCAGAAAAATCTCAACCAACTGAAAAAATGCTACGAGTAAGAGGAAAGTATTTTCGGGGGATCAAGCTCATACATAGATCGGCTTTATGGGGCCAACTCGTGCCATTACCATAGTCGGGAAAAATCACGGTAAAAAGGGTGCGCATTACCAAATATCAAAGCTCACTCCAACTGCGTTTCCGATGAAGCCAGCCATATTGCCGAATTCAGTGAGCTTAAGAAGTCCTACTTGAACACTTATGGCTACGAAACTAACAACGTGGTGGAACTCTATCACTTCTACAAAAAAAATATGGACAAAAGTACAAGGCTCTTCGGCTCCACATCCTACATGAATCATCCAAACTCCATCAACAACTATTCAGATGTCTGCTAAAGCAAGCTCAGGACAGGCTCAGCATTAATGGACGCTGACAATCATAATTCGCAAAACATCAAATAAAACACAACCCCCAATGTCATCAGCAATGCCTACCTTTCAAAGACTCATGACAGCGCACCCAAGAGGAATAACTAGCTCGTTAATGTTGCAAGCCTATTGGCTGAACGTCGGCAGATCTCGAGGAATACGATCTGCGAAAAAATGAATAAAAATAACCTCCTATCCCAAGCAAAGAAACGGTTAATTCGGCCAAACACCAAGGACAACATCGAAAGAAGCAGTTAACTAAGTGCATTGTCTCACACTAAAAAGATTCATGCCAAAAAGTAGCTCTCTCTTTAAAAAAAAACACAAAGAAGTGGAAACAGGCAATAATGTTTGAGCCCCTCCTTATAAAGTGCTCAAAACTCCGAACAAAAAGGCAACTCTTATGAAAAGCAGATTCCTGTTTCAAACAATAAATCAAAGTAAGATTCAATAAATTGTTGTCCGATTGAAACCAACTCCAAGTCGTATACTCACCCAAGTTAATGCACGCAAAACATATAAAGCAATAAATTGAGTGGTGAAGACCAAAAACCGCACTATTAAGTTAGTTAAGTTGTGAGAGTGAGTTAAATCGTGGGAGTGAGGTTAGTCATTAGTAACAGACAATAAATACTGACAGGATGCGACTCTCATCATGAGTCATACTCTTTCAAAAATTTGTTAGAGCCGCATCACAGTCCTCACATTTTACAAAATGGTATGATCATCGAGAAAAACGTAATGAGTTCAATAATATCTCCTTGTAAATCGAATAAATCCAACAAGTCAAGCCAAAGGAATTCGAAATCAAAATGCAAACAGAAATCGATTGAAAGGAGTGCCCCCAAAAATAAATAGCAAGAGCTGAAAATACTGACAGCCCAGCAATCTCCGGGCCTGAATAGAGGTGTTATATTTGATGATTCGCTTTCGAACGGAATTTGTAGTCCCGTTTGTGCTGATTTCGACAAGTCCAAAAGTAAAAACAGGAACTGGCTCAAGATAAAGGGTTCCCCAAATAATTAATGCAGCATCGATGACCTGAATATCAGTATCAAATAAAATTCGATGAAAATCGACCTCGAAGATATTCCCTTTGATTTTTGATGCGTATTTCTTACTTAGTCTTTGCGAATGATACTGCCTATCTGTAACTTGAATAATTATATAAGCATTCTGATCATTTGTCATAATGTAACCAAAAAAATTGAAGCCCCTTGTCAATAAAAAGAGCGAGCCGTTGAGGCAGCTACCAAAGCCTGTAGATAGGCAATCCGCAATCGTTAAGCCGAAGGCTGCAACATAAAAAAAGTAGCTCAATGGATAAAAAGTTGTGAAATACACGAGAACTAGTCGGCCTACAACAGCTGTGGAGTTGTACCACTGCGATGATTTTGACATGCCTGGGCTCGAAGAAGATGCCTACTTTGAATCCCAAATAGTAAGCAATATCAAAACATAAGCATTCTCAAAGACGCAAAAACCAGTCCCCAAAAACCAAGTTCTCCTCCCTAAAATATAAAGCGAAGCAAAGGTGAAACAGCTGAAGGAGTTATAAAAATAGATGGATTTATAAATGTTTAGGATTTTGGATGAAGACGATTATGATTATCAATGATTACATTCATCTTTCTGCGCTCAGACAAGCACATACACTATCACAATCACAATCACATTATCTCACTATCCTCACAATATCATCATCATATCATAGTATAAATATAAATCATAAGCCCGAACTATTGATGGTTTTATTTTCCAAATTGTGTGTGCTATACAGGTAGACCCTATAGCCGAATAGCTGAAAATACAAACTGCATTATTTGTTTGATTTGGCTTGGATCCTCGTGTACAATATGATCATCATGACTCGCAAAACGATTGTGCAAATTAAAACAATGAGTAGGATTTGATAGTAGATGTTATTCCCTGAAGAAAGCACTGGCATCACCTGGAAATAATTTGAATATTTCAGCACCATGAATGTGCAGTCCGAAATAACTGCGAGGACAGCTGCGATTATCCAGTAGCCGATGAGTCCCGAATACTTTTTCGGGCCTGCACTCCTCGAGTCTGGCTGCTATCCATTCAGGACGATTATATAAAAGGACCACACATAAATCGTCATTGGCAGTAGTGCGATTCTGACACTCATCAGCAGACTCTATACAACAATTAAGAGCCATGTGAAATGAAATAGGAAGAGCAGAGTTTTTGATCTCTTTTAAACTTTGCTGTTCATGTAAATTGTGGCTTCCCTCCGAAACTGACTATAAGCCTCGACTTCCGGCGCGAACAATTTGCAGAGAGTGTAATGGTCATCTTTGAAACTGCTCAACTCATATTCCTGTTCCCTATTCAAGTGCTCAAGACTGATGAGTTCCTTGGTCGATTAGTTGATCTTCTGGGGCTGGTCGCTAAAATATTCCCTGTATTCCACCAATAGCTATTTTATTTATTTAATTTTGGCCTGAGTTTCCGCGAGGATCCCAGATTATCCCTCCAACCTCGATATACGGCTACGCAAAATGCTCTCCGCTTATTGAATAATCTAGCAGATAGTGCTGATCAGGATTTCGCCTTTCGAGTTAGTCTCAGTTTCGGACCACAGCTACTCAATGAGCTACTCATTCATTTCAACCCGGAACACTCGTCTGTGTTCCGCATGCAATATCGACTCGAGCTTCGGTTTATTTATTAGAGATTTAGCAGTGAAGCCATATTTCAGGAACATGGCGTAGATTTGACTTTTCTAAAGAGAAAGCATCGAAATTTCTTACATTTATGTCAGATATAGTTAAATATTAATAATGTGGCTTATTTTAAATATAGCCTATTATGTGCTGAATAAAGGACTTGCCTTAATATAAAACATTCAGACTTGCAATGATTCTAGTCCAGCCAGAACTCTTTCGAATTATACGGATATTTAACTGTGAATTCTTTAAAGGCCCGAGGAATGTGCATTGCCTATAATTAAGTACTTACCCATATTGAGTCCTGTTGAATCGTCTTCTTTTAAGTTGAGCTGTAGTTTATCTATGCTCATAGAGTTGGTTCCAGGCATTATTTAGTTAGGGCTTAAACTATCCTATTGCATTTTAATACTAAATTCAACCAAATCTCTATCCAGCTTGAGATTCCATGAACTATTGACAGTAAACTTGGCCGAATTACTTGTATCGTTGTGGCCAAAAGATGCTTCATAATAGTTAAAGCCCATATTTTAACTTTATGATTTCGAGCGCTTCTTCTTTTGACTAATTTGCTCGATCTCAGGATTAGCTTTGAATATTTCTGCCTATGCTTTTATCTTTTCGTTTTCCTAAGTTATTATTATGGACGTACATTTATTTATTGACTATTTTATTCAGTCTGCTCCTATTTTTGAAGCTATTATTGGTAGTTCATTTCGTTTAGTTGAAATGACTACTCTTCATCGTGCCGACTGCTGATCACTGTGAGACACAGCGGGGTCAGTTATCTGTCATATCGCGAAGAGTTTTATTATGGTTGCTCAATGATTTCATCTTCTCTCTCGTTTGATGATGGTTATTCTTCATCGTGCATCGACTAAGGCGCTGCAAAATTCGAACTGGCCTTTCTTCTTGCTGAGGAATTTTTTCTCTATGAGAAGCTTTTCGGAATCACAGAGTACTGCTGCCTGTTTGTGATCAAAAGTTACTCCTCCTGCTCATCGCACTGCCCGGCAGAGTTCTGTTCCTATTTTTTGGGAATCGATGTCTTCTCACGTTTGGCCTCATACAGTGTTTGATTGGTATTCTTTTATTCGTCTGCAGCATTGAGCTTTGGTGGGATATTTTCATGTGTTATTGTATCGCTTTGAGCTTTATTGAAGGGATGCTTACAATTTGGGTTATTTTCTTCGCTCTCGACCTTTTTTTCCGCCTTTTTTATCATATCTGCAGACCGATTAGATGGCAGCTTTCTAATTTAAAGGACTTGCGATTTTCGATCGTCTATTCGATGCACGCACATGAGTTCTGATTAGTTCTCAACGTATTACATTTTAAATGTGTTATAGGGCAGGAGCTACCGGCAAGTGTACACAAGGAAGTAGTTTGGAATATCCGCATAATCCGACACTAGTATAGTCTCAAAGAACTATGATATTTTCATTTGGGATTTGACAACATATCGATGAATGGGGTTCTGTTCGTTCGGCCTTCTCACAAATATTGTAATTTGGTCGAATCTGGTCCTTTTCATGTTGACCAGATGTACGATGAGGCGATTCTCCATTTAAAGTTAGTTGCTATTTTCAGATACTCTATTCCCATTTATAAATAAGACTTGATCCTCGTAGGCTACTTTCATCCGTCGTTGTATGTGATCCTTTAAGGTTTATAATTTAATTCTCAGAGGCACACTTAAAGAGATTGCTTTTTTGGCATAGTTTCGAACATAAATTACCACATTTTCACTTTGAGTTGAGTTTGGTGCTTTTTCGATTATTGACTGTGAGTCGGCCATTGAAATGCTCTACTGGACTATAATAAGTTTAGTTACACATTTATACGAATTTAAAACACAAATAAGCTTGATACTAAGCCATAAATAATCCATTCATTTCATTCATCCAATATTATAGTTGCTGCTTCATAGATCAATTTGGCAGATCGCATCTAGGTTTCCCCAAATGAAATTTCTGAAAGCTTTGCGCTTTGGCTCGTCGATATCTCCACATTCGCCAACCACGATAAAGGGGAAGTATATTTTATCATCTTCTTTTGTGCTTTGCTCGTTCAAATGGTTCCTTGCAATTAAGTTATCATAACATTAGCGTCTCACTTTGGATTTCGCAATATCTGCTTTGATGTTTTGAATCGTCTATTTTTTTTCCTCTATCTTAGCCTTTATACTGGCCCTTTGCTCCTTTTTCTTCTCTCGGGCTGAATTGCCGTCAGTGTTGTAAGATATTTTCTTTGATTTCTTTTCGAGGACTTCGATCGCGATCATCACATTGAGTGCATCGTATACTCTCCGCTTAATGCTTTTGCTTTATTTTTTCTAAATAACAACAATTTTACAGTATTAGACTCGCCAGTTTCCTCATTTTACCGTATTATTCTCAGCGCTACCTCTTGGTAAGTCATTGCTGTTGAGGGGTTTGCGCGCAGAACATCCTGTGCCTGCTTTGACAGTGCTCTTAAGCCTTTTTCGGAGTCTCGAAGGGTGAGGTGAGACTTTTCACAAGCATTGCTTTCTCTTAGCATATACTTTTTACTGACAGTGGTCGCGACATTTTTTTAGGGACTCAAAGGAAAATTCATTACGGGAGAATTTATCGTGAGAGAATTCGCTGTTGGAGAATTTTTGACTGGAGTGCAGTAGCCTTATTTTTTGTAAGAACTAAGCTCAGGCTTTATTTGGTCTTCTTCATATTATTATTCAAATTAAATGTGTCCTGATATAAACCTTTTCTAATTTCGTTCGGGTTAACCGTTTTGATAATCCCTACCGTTTTCGGAGAGAAGAGGATTCGATGATTGATACAAGCGAAATGGGCTATCCTTATTGAGTCTCCCAGGGCTGAATATGCTATTTTAAAATAATCGGCCATTCACTTGACCATCTTTGTCAACCTCAAGAGGGGAGTATAAGTTCGCGTGATTCCAGACACCAGCCAAATTTTGAGGATGAGGCGATCTAAAATAATCTTATTTTGATTCCATACGCATGTGAATATAAATATATTTCAAGCATATCGATACTTTAGCGGGCTCCGAGATTTTAAAATAATCGAGTTTCAACTCCGTTTAAATTTTCAATGGACAACCTCATGCTGAGTTCTATTGGTCAGCTTTGTTCATGCCTTTTTTAAAGCCATTGATTGCAAATTGCAATGATCCTGATGCGCATATGAAAATAGCTTTGATGAGGAAGTGGATAGGATTTTTATTAATTCGGAAATCACCCAAAATGATGATGGCTAAGTTTATTTGTTCTAATGACATCACCTTTAATGTAATAGCTTGTATAGTAAAAGAACATTTAAATCTGAAAATGAAACCTGAAGCAATAGGTTCATAAGTAATTTTCGTTTAAAAAGATGTGAATAGTCTATCTATCATGAACGAAGATCTTATCTTCGAAGTTTTTGATCAATGATGATAAGCAACCAATTCAGCGAGCAAGCTTAAATATCGACTATTATTGGAGTTGTAGGGCCATTACTGAATCAACAATACCTCAGTCGAATGGCTCCATATAATTTAGTCCATTTTACAAGTTACAAGTTACAGAGGCAATTAACACAAGCAAATTAGCATCACAGGAGAAATTAGTAAAGATGAAGATGGAGTATGCATATTGTTGTAATATTTAAGAGCAACATTGTCCTTTTTCAAACATAATCTGATTGTGTAGACAATTTGAAATAAACAATCGAAATAGTAATATAACTATATAGACAGAGATAGATAGATTGAATTTGAATTGAGTCATACATATTCCAATTTCATTATCGTGCTAAACAGTCCTTGATATAGCTGAGGACAAGGGCCTGCTCCGACTGATATCTCTAGTGCTTGAGCTGGTTCATCCATTACAGAGTGCTTGCATTTCTAACTTCGTCTGGAAAGATTAAGTGAAACGTAGTCTCTGACCTAACGCACTTCGATATTCTAATTGTCATTTTCTTGCCATTTGTTCGGTCTATTTCGGCCGTTGCGTATTTCCATGGGTGGTTGACAATTATCTTGGCAGTGTTTTCTTAGCTGCTTGGCTCGACAATGATCATGTTATGGTGATCTTCGACAAGGAACAGCTTCCTAAGCACTCCATTCTTTTCTATGGACTTGCAAGCCACCATATGCCGGGATTAAATTTCGTAACTGTTCCCCAGCTGCCACTTCTACTCGATCCTCCCGAATTTCTAGAGATAGCGCGTTTGGTATTTTTAGACGAGCACTGGAGAAGAGCAGCCTTATTTTGTGATGAACAGCTCGATGTACTTGAAGTAGAAGGCTTGAAAGAGCGAGAAATAGCGAATGAAATACTCAACTAACTCGCTCTCACTTAGATGGCTCAGGAAATGCATATCCACTTCCCCCAGCATATCTGACTTATCACCATAGAAGAGAGAGTACGGCAGATTGTTATCCGGCAGCATCGCCTCTTTTCCCCATTTCGAATGGCAAAATTCAAAGTGCTACACCATATTCTTCATGTTTTTGCTGCTGAATAATCTTTTAAGTTGTAGGAGTGTCTTATCGTAGAACTGCAGCAACACTTTTTCTTCGTCTTCCTCCAGTCGCTTGGAATGCATGTTGAAAAGGATAATATTAATGTTCTTCAATGTGGCGAGCGAGCAGTCCACATTGGTTGCATCTCTATCGTAATTAGTGTTGAGGTGCATCAGAACAGTGAATACACATTTCTTTAAATTGCGTAGGCTCTCCATATTATAATCATCGAGGTAGTTTTTCATATCTAGTCGGGGCATTAAAAGGCCACAATATTTCAGAACGCTGTTAGAGATGCCTTCGCATTTTGTGCAGTAGTTTATAATGATACCTAATTCTAAAATTATGTCATCCGACGCGTTCCGACAGCCTTCCTCAAATAAAGAGATCACAGACTACCTGATTTCATTTTTACTCAAAACTAAAGAGCTCTCAGGGAGAGTCACCAATTTATTGTCCCCATTTGCAAACCCGAGAATGTTTCTCAGTTGAGTATAAGGAGCTGAGCCTGGAATGGGTTCGTAGTTCAGAATATTGAAACCAACAAACTTGGATATGTTACTTATTTAGAGGTCGAATTATTCTTTGAGGTGTGCGTCTTCTGCTTGCGTTTCGTGGTGCGTTTAAAAGTTCTCGATGTCAGTGAAAAGAGTGAGGGAGTGCTTCTAGAGCTGGTAGTTGAATTTATTCCAATAGTAATGAGTCAGAGAGAAGTTTTAGGAGTAGACTTTTGGAAGATACATTTCATCTTATATTTTTAGTAGCTTCTACTGAAAATATAGAGGCAATTATTTACCCAGCAATAAGAGGCAGATGTTTTACTTGAAGGAGTCATCGCTGACGGTCTTCAGCAAAGTAAACAACAAATACAAGGAGCTCTTCTTCAGAATTGGAGAAGATTACTCTTTCAAGTTCTGCAAAGCCGGCAACACTATATAGACGAAGATACTATTCTGAGTGAAATAGGCCAGATCAGCAGGGCCGAGCTCCATTAGATCATTCAGGTAGCAGATGTAGTCCAAGATGTCAATGAAGTACATTTTGACAATAGAGCGGTGCTGTAGTTCATCCATGGTCTTTTCTTTCGGGGAGTCCCATTCGAGCAAATGCGAATTAAAAGCAGATATTCTTGATTTAATTTGGCAACAGTATGTCAGTATATAAGAAACGAAAGGGAAGCTACTGAAATACTTGTGGAGGCGCTAATTTTTGACTATGATATTGCGATTGTTACTTTTCATGATACCCAGGATGATATTCATCACGTTTGTCCTCACCATGCAGTCCGGGTGATTGTAATACTTCAGTGATTCGAAGAGCAGTGGGAACTTCGGGAACTTCTTATTGTAAAACAGGCTGATGTGCTCGTTGTCCAGCCGAATCGACAGGCTCTTCAGCAGTGATATATAGTACTCTGCCCACTACTCCTACTCAGGTAGTTCCGTGCATTCGATAGATTCAATGACAAATGGCTGGCACAGCAGAAATGATATCCAACCTTAGTTTTTCAGATTGATAAAGAGCAGGGAGAGCAACTTCACGGCCAAAAAGGGATCTGCCTCGAGAGTGAGCTTGAGTATCTTATTGCCATTGTGCTCGCAAAAGAAGCTAAATAAATAGGTGAGTACTCAAAGAATTCTTAGGCCTCCTTCGGATTTTTCTATGACTAAACAATCATGCCTATGTATTGCATGGCCTTTTCCGGCAGATGCTCCCCTTCGAAATTGTTGGTCGTCAGGATGGAAGACAGGTGATTATGCAGCAGCCTAATTGTTGATGCAGAATTTACTTGAAATTTTGGAGTGTTGGCTACATGCTAAATTATTTATATTCAACCACCAAATTATATACAGCACATAAATATAGATAACAGAGACATGCCAGAAATGCAACATGTCTTATTCATTATCACTAAAGGCCAGTTATTGATTTGCTCCGAACTATATTATCAAAACTGAATTTCGAAAATGTGCACCCCTTTCCACTTCTTTTTCGAGCAGCGTAGGGCACTCCGTGGCTGAATCCCCATCTGTTGATGCTGACCGTACCAACTTCCAATTCCTGCCCGATTCTATACCCTTCACTCTCCTGATCAGTAAAAATGGAAGCGCTGATGCCATAAATGCTCTCATTTATTTTTTAGATGCAGGACTCCGCGCTGCTGACAGCTTCTATAAAGCAAATGGGCATCGGATATATCTTGGTCCAGTACTCGATGTCAGGTATTCCTTCAACCTTGCAAATGATGGGGGACATGAGCAAATACTTCTCGCTATCTTCATATTTGACTTGGGTGAGGAGCTTTATTTATGGCTTGTTATAGTTCTTCAGCTATTCCGCAACTGCTATTGCTTGTTTAATATGACTTGAAGTAACGATGGCTGACATTTTGGAGTTTGGCCGGTCTATTTCGTATTCCTTCGAGGCCTATAGAAAGCAGGTGAGGAATTTGTCGTAGATTTACTCATCCACAAAAATTCTTTTAATCGCATTGAAGTAGTCGCCTCCATTCATATAGCATCCCTGCACTATTTGTGTCACTGCGTGATTGAGTGAGTCCTCGCTGAGGTCCTTTGTCACATAGGCTGCGTCATTAGAGGATAGGAGAAACTAGCTTTCAGCGAATATCTCGCTGTTTGATGCCATGAAGTGGTAAAAGCGATTTCCAGGCTCAATATCACCCGAGAAGCTGACAAATGCTGTATCCTCGTGCTTCACCAGGTACTCTAGCCCATCTGAGAAGAGCGTAACTGGGCAGTAAACCATCGGATACTATTTATTGACGCTTCTCCATATCTTCTATATCTACTTGGCGACAGGAAGTGCATACCTCTCAGGCTTGAGGATGAGTCCGTTGCCGCCTATCATGGCCAAGACCAAATACTTCAAGGTGGAAAGAACTGGCATGCGATGATCATACGCCACCAACAGGTTCTAGAATGGTTGCATTTCGTATTTGCCGCAGCTCTTGATGATCGTCGTTTTATAGTCCTGAGACACATCGTGCCTCACCATTTCGAGTGCTAATGCAAGTTCCTTTTCGCTCTCTTCGATTACCCTGCATGTGGAGTTGTGCAAAATCGACACCAATGTCTACCTCTTGTTCTATAGTTCTGCGATGAATTGGAGAATATGCCCTTTCTTCACTTAAACAGGGAGCTAGTTCCATTTGGATCTTGTCGCGGAGATGATTTATATTTGTTTGCGCATATCTTCGTCGGTATCTGAATGTTCGTATACAACTGTCGGCTATCGAGTCCTTGGATTGAGCACCTTAAACTAAGCTCCACTCGAGAAAAAGTGCGAATTGCAATGTGGCTGGAATGCCAGCTTGGATATTGATGGGAGCTTAACTGAGTTGAATGCACTTTTTAGTAGCATTTCGGCTTTATAATAATTATGCTTTATAATAGTAACTACGCACTGTCGATGAACGCAATTATACTCTCATTATCCGATTTGTTTCCTAAGTATTCAGTCAATCCCAACCCCAACCCCAACCCCAACCCCAACCCCAACCCCAACCCCAACCCCAACCCCAACCCCTGTTTCAACCCACAACTATTTTATGTATCGACTGCAAATGCAATGAATTTATAAACTTAGATATCAATGTTTGCAATGCTTGCTATGATCGTGCTTTTCAGGATCTTGTTCTTTCTTTTTATTGTTGAACTTGGAGCATTTCTTTTTATGCATCTTTTTGGTGTGGCGATCCCTTTCAAGGGCGTTACCCTAATCGTCGCTGGTGCAAGTGTCGCTGCTGGACTCTCCGGGGCGATGGTAGATACAGCAGACTAAATAGTTGAAATATTTACGATTGGATTTCATTTGTTCATGTGTTAATTATCGATGGTGTCTTCAGTCCATGTGACATGTGGCCTTGGCTTCTGCTATTCCAGTTTGAGGATCAATGAGGTGGTTGGCCTCTCCTATTCTTTCTTGTTGTTTGGCTTTTCCTGCAGAATTGTGGATGTGGTTTGAGTTTGGCTGCTTTCCATGGTTTGTTTAAATTATTATTATAATATGACCGCTTGCCAATGAATATGACGCAGCCTCCCCAATAAATATAAATCATATCAAAATAGACACCTGCCCAAATGGGCTTGAAGTGGAAGTTGTATGGCAACTTAATATAAACACAATTGATGGATGTGGCTAGATGACAGATATTTCAGATAAAGTTGATAAGAATGATTGGATCATAGGTCTCCTCATCCAACCCAAACCACCAACCCCAACCACCCCAACCCAACCCCAACCCCAACCCCAACCCCAACCCCAACCCCGTGCTCTAGACACTGGATTGTTAATTAATCAATTAATATATTATCCATTTAAATATTGATTAGTGACGATGAATGAACTGTCGTGCTATCAGCCCCATAAATATAATTGCACTCTATTAGACTGTCTACTTGCCATTATTCCCAATTATAAAACTATAAAATGGAGCAAAATGAAACAATAGGCAATTGATTGATATACGTGGCTTTCTTGGTGGAAGTGTCAGAAATTGTACCCTAATATAGCATCGACAGTAGATCAGCAATTATTATTTTGTATAATATAGTTCAAAATGAAAATTCTGTCGATGCATGTGCTGAAGTGGGAAGAATAGAAGTCGCTCTTCATCTGCTCTGCTTATTAGTTGGGCTTCGTCAGGTATAAGTCTTCTTAATTAAGCTGGTATCAACGGCCCTTTGTCAAATAAAGCATTAACTTCGGAGCCCGCACATCAGCAAAGTATGCACTTTTTAACCTAGTCGCACCAAGGTCGGCGAAAGAGTGGCGATCCATCTCGAGGACACGCAGGCCTTATGCTACGTCTACGTCGATAAAAATAGGATAGCATATGCAGTACTCGCTGATGACAAGTACCCGGAAAGGGTGGTCTATATGATTCTGAGGAAGCTCGCTGCTGAATTCTCCAAAGACTTCGAAATGGGCAAGCTCGAAGAGATGAAAGGTAATTATTGACAATAAACTAGTGGATCAAGCAGTGAAATGGTAGAAGCTGGAAGTGCTGATTAAGCAGTACCAGGACCCAAAGGAAGTGGACAAGCTGTAGAAACTCAAAAGCGAGCTACAGGAAGTGGAGAAAATTGTGCATAAGAACATGAACGACTTGCTCAAAAGAGACGAAGATCTGAACAAGCTCATGGAAAAGAGCCAAGATGTCAGCAAAATGAGCCTCGATTTCTACAAGACTGCCAAGAAGACCAACCAGAAATGCTGTTCCCTGTATTGAACCTAATTTATAACATTTCCATATTATAACCATGAATTAAACTCCACTTTACTCAAGGCAAGAATTCATTCAGAAATACATCCGCTAGAACCTCACGCTCCACGGCACATAATAATTGAAACAAGGAGTCGTATCCATCTAGTACTTGAGTGATTCACTCTACATTGGTCAAATAGACTCCTAAAATCAAAGAGATGGCACAGGAATATACAAATACTCAAATAAGGATGTTTACATTGGCGAATGGGCCAAGGATGAGTTCAATGGCGAAGGCCAATATCTGTTTGCGAATGGGGACTCATTCAAAGGACTCTTCTCAAAGGGATTTATTCAAAATGGAGTTTATTACTACCAAAATGGGGACATATATACTGGGGAGATTGTCAATGGGGAAAGGTCAGGCAAAGGCCATATGAAATATTCAAACCATACCGAATATACAGGCAACTGGCTGTACAATTAAAGGCATGGTCGAGGTCGATTCGTATCACAGGCATACATATATGATGGTGAATGGTAAAACGATGCAATAAATGGAAACGGAAGGCTAACTGCGGATAGTTTCGAATTCGAAGGCTTTCTATCGCATAGCACTTTAGTTAAAGGAACATTGTATATAAATTTCGGCGAAAATGAACAATTTAAAGGATAGATCTTCGAATCTTAAATAAGTGGGAGTGGCACCTATATTTTTAGTTGTTCTGCTGAGTATTCAGGCCAATTTCTGGCAAATAAGATCAATGGCAAAGGAAGATTGGTGTCGAAGCTCGGTACATATGAAGGCCATTTTCGAAACTCTCTCTACTAGGGGAGGGGCATATTTTCATACAGAACTGGAGAAATCTACGATGGCTAGTGGAAAGCTGGAAAGAAGCATGGCTTCGGGAAGTATACATTTCATAATAAAGACCAGTATATAGGTTCATTTGAAAACGATATGAAATCTGGCAGAGGGGTCTATTTCTGGTCGAGCTTGAACCAAAGATATTAGGGGCAATTCTATAACGATCAGCTTGCCGAAAGAGCAGCCTATCCGAGTAGTCAACAACTAAAAAACAAAAGGAGCCCCTCGTTTCCAAATCCAAGTATTAAATTTGTAACTAATGCTGTGCCTCGTTTAGTCTGATGTTATATTGACTTTCATAAAGGCTCCATATATTAACTCATAATAAATTGAATCTCGAACATGGAGTGCCCACTCTGCCATGGACTTTCGGTAATCGTGAAAGATGGCACGAAAAGGTGCGAGGCTAACAAATGCATGTATATGTCGTTTCATGTGATCACCTTCTAAAATTAAAATAGACAATTTGAAGGCGAGAAAGGGACGGAGAACCGATTTACAATGATGTATGGGAACGGGCAAGACAAAGATAAAGAAAGCCGAATCGAGAAGAACTTCCACAACGCAAACAAAGTTATAAAAATATTAGCGGCATCGATAAAGCTGTCGATGGATATTGTTGACAAGGCTGAAGCAAAGTTGATTCAGATCTTGAAGCTGAAGTATCCCGATAAGGAGGCTTCGCTCGAATAGGAGTAATCCTAAAAATCAAGATTGAAAAATAAGGACAAAATTACCATATCTAACGCTAAAATCGCAGCCTACGCCCTCTATGCGGCCTGTTTCGATAAGAAGATGTTTTTCAAAGATGTCAGAATCGCGAATTAAATGGATATCTCCAAAAGCGAATGGATGAGCATTGTCAAAGAGCTCAATAGCAAACTTACTGATCACATGACGATCCCTTATCTGATGCATGAACACTCTGTGCTAAGGATTTGCGAAAAGAGGAAGATTCGCAACATTTAAAAATAAGCCATGCTCGAAATGATGAAAAGATTCAAAGAGGCAGAGCTCATTGGGGGAACCCGACCCGCTACGATTGCAGCCTGCATTTTCTGGCAAATTATGATACGAAGTCGATTTTATAACGGGAAGGGATAATTCGATATTAGAGACTATTTGCGGCTGAAAGAATAGAAAGAGTAAGAAAATTAAAAATGGTGGACGCAAACACACTTCGAAGCCTCCTACGACTCAATCAAGAAATTCAAAAACTAGTTTCTGATCAGCTCTAAACTCATCAAACTGATCCCCGAATTCGAAAACCGTCTACCTGAGGATGAAGTCAGATTTAAAGGATGATATTTAAGTGTATACTGTAATTATGTACCCAATTTAATTTTAGAATGAAATCAATTCGATTCTATAAATTGAATGCTGATGAGATTTGTTATTATTTTATATTTTTGTCAAAAATAAAAAACTCAAGGCTTTCAACTGCTCGTATCTGATTAAATAATTTGGCAATCGATATTGAAAATGGTCCAAATATGCTATTCTGATCCTGTTCCGCTCTCCAAAACTTCTTTATTTTGGAGATTTCTGATATAACGGGGGGGAAGTATTTATCTTATAAACCTTGCAAAATCTCCGTTTTCATCATAATTTAAGTCTCCTTCATCGAATGAACTATAAATGCATGATTAATTGAATACTTGTTTGTCATTGTTGGCCTTCAAATAATTGTTTGATGATTTCCTGGTTGTTTCTCTGTATTGAAATATAATCATAATTATGGCCTTTCGAGATTATTGTCCATTTTTTCTATTCAATATCATAATTTTTCGTGAAAGTGATGTTGAGGAGAAATTCGTTCGCAACAACCCTCATAAGGTCGTTTTTTGGATCATCCAAGACTTTATATTTCGACTATCAAGCCACCACGCCAGTTGATTACCGCGTAGCAGATGCAATGAACCCTTACCTATTGCATCAGTTCGGCAACCCGCATTCTAAGACTCATCAATTCGGATGGGATACTGCGAAAGGAGTCGAGATGGCTCGGGATCAAATTGCAGATCTAATTGGGGCTGATGCCAAATAAATTATATTTACATCTGGGGCCACTGAATCCAACAATCTTGTCCTGCGAGGGCTGGCAGGGTTCTACGGGAAGGAAAGAAAACATATTATTACCACACAGATTTAGCACAAGTGTATCCTTGACACATGTCGGCATCTTTAAATGCAAGGCTTCAAAGTTACTTACATGCCCGTTAAATAAAATGGCCTGCTTGATGTCGAGAAGCTCAAGAAAATAATTGAAGATTCTCCAGAGAAAATCCTGTGTGTCAGCGCCATTTTCGTTCACAACTAAATTGGAGTCATACAACCGATTCAAGAAATTGGGGATCTCTGCAGATCTCATGGCATATTCTTCCACACTGATGCGGCTCAAGCCGTTGGAAAAGTGCCCATCAATGTCAATTAAATGAACATCGACCTACTCAGCATCAGCGGTCATAAGATTTATGGGCCTAAGGGAATAGGAGCCTTGTATTTAAGAAGAAAACCAAGAGTTCGGCTTCAGGCCCAAATTACTGGGGGAGGGCAGGAAAGAGGATTAAGGTCAGGCACCTTAGCTCCTGCTCTGTGTGTAGGCCTCGGGAAAGCTTGCGAAGTAGCCAAGAAGTAAATGAAAAACGATGAAAAATATATCCAAAAGCTATATAATAAAGTGTTGAAGACGATTAAGGAGAAGATTCCTCATGCAACTTTAAATGGAGACGAGGTGAGAAGATACCATGGCAATCTGAATATCTCGTTTGCCTATGTTGAAGGGTAAAGCCTACTCATGGCCTTGAAGAAATTCGCAGTGAGCTCAGGATCGGCTTGCACAAGCTAATCGCTGGAGCCATCTTATGTCCTCCGTGCTTTGGGAGTATCAGAGGAGCTTGCCCATACATCAGTGAGGATCGGACTCGGCAGATTCACAGTCGAAGAGGAAGTTGATGAGTTCTTAGTAGAGCTGTAGAGAGCAGTATTCCGACTGAGATAAATGAGCCCTCTCTGGGAAATGGTAAATGAGGGAATCGACATTAAAACTATTAACTGGTCGCAGCCGCATTGATATCATTGAATCAGATGAATTTGTCAAGGATAAATATGAATAGCTTGGTAGAGGTCACAAGTTAAGTAATAAAATTTAATATAATATATTGAAAAAGAGACGATGGGAAATTAAGTTTGCTGCAAATAGCAACCTAGGAAATAGTTCAGCGCTCCGGTCACAATAATCCACATCAAGAAGTAGCCGGATGTGAAAATGCCGGATGTGAAAATACCAGAATTATCGGACCCCATCAAATTCCATCTCGAACAATAAAGTATATGTTTTGTCAAGTAGGGCCATTCTAAAACTAACTACCTCATCATCCATAAACTGTGCTCTATGGAAAGGATGTATATGTGGGCAAAGTCTCTGATGTATTATTTGGATTATAGCAGACTGGAAAACCGACAGGATACGGCAAAATGTACCACTCCAATGGATCGGTTTTTATTGGGGAGTTTGAAGCTGGGGTTTGCAACGGCAATGGCCACTTTGTGATGCCCGATGGATCCTTCTATCATGGCAGGATGTTCCGAAATAAGACAGACGATTAGTAGGGGTACTATCGATCCAAAGATCTTGAGTATATGGGCGGGTTTAAGGAGAACCAGTTTCATGGCAAGGGTAAGTAATCGCGGGTGAATTATTCGTTCGAAGGGGAATACAAAAATGGCAACAAGGTTCAGGGCCTGATGAAATGGGATGGCAATTCATACTCAGGACAGTTTAATCCAAATGGGAAGTTTGAGGGTAAGGGCACCTTAATCAATCCCGGCAAAGGGAAATATGAGGGGCACTTTTTAAATGGGCTCAAGCATGGCTAGGGAGAGTTTACTTACGCTACAGGCTATAAATATAAGGGCCATTATGTCAATGACATGAAGGAGGGACTCGGGAAGCTCATTACAAGCGATAACATCATTTCATACGAAGGGTAATTCAAAAAGGGCATGCCGCATGGGGAAGGGAAGATATTAAAACAAGGGACGCTTGTGGCAACGACATGCGAGGAAGGTATTGATACCAAGCTGCTCTGATGATGCTATATAGAATTTATATTCATCAATACAAATGAGTAATGCGCTCATATATCTTCGGAGGGGTCATCTCGGATGTTGCTGATCAGAGCATTATAAAGCTCAGAGCTATACGGGGAATTGACCGAATTTCTTTCGATTTCCATCTGATGCCTGAGATCTTGCAGCCTGTTCTTAATAGGCTGCGAGGGAGTCATCTGTGAGCTTTGCTTTGGTGGGGGTTGTATGTCTTGCATGTCTTCTTCGGCCTTAATTTGAATAGTCGTGGGCTTCCTGTAGATCATATTTGAATTATATTACACCCATTTAGCGCTCTATTGTTAGGGCACATAATGATTACTAAATACTAATGATTAATTAATAAGTATCAAGGATTCGGTGATATTAGTTATGGACTGCAGATGATTCATTGAATGGCAGATGATTCATTGAATGGCAGATGATTCATTGAATGGCAGATGATTCATTGAATGGCAGATACTTTAATGAATAGCTTTGAGGTGACTATATAGATTAGAGCCTGTGGGATTATAATCATCAGGTATAATGGTAATATGTCATCAATAACATATAAGTCGAAAACACTGCAGATACTTGTGCTCTCTTCTTTGGGCATCATAACCAACAGCGAAATAGTCTATATTGCCAGTATTCTCGGATCTTGGCTCCCGCTTTCTATGCCCGGAACTTTCACAGTATTCGCATTGGCCGCCACACTAGCCAGTCACTTAACCTAGCTCACCCTCCCCAAAGGCATATGTTTGCTATTAATTCTGCTCATACACTTCGTTTTTCATGGCATCAACCTGAGGGAACCCTTAAGGCCCTCCTAGTTGATCAGACAGGACCCGTAGCAGAGCAGTCGCAATGAACAAACCTACCTCATATTCATTTATATCATCGGCTTCGGCATCTTGACACTCGCAGACCAATACTTGTTCCACGACCTATCGCTACTGATCTTCTTCGTGCTGCTCTTCGTCTTCTCAATCTCCAAACTTAAACTACTCATCTTAATAAGTCTGGCACTCAACGTGGTAGTCGGCCTATACTCCATACTGTCATTTGCGTCCTAACAGTATCACCAATCGGATGCAGATCGCAGCGACATTCTCAACAGCACTGATGCAAACAGTTATGAATACTCTTCAGAACTCCGGAGCTTGAGTAATTGGCTTGGAGGTGAAGCTTGGTGGTTCTATCTGTGCGCAAGTGTGGTGGTCTGGGTTGTCCAGTTGCTTTACCATGTTTCTCGTCTGCAATATATTGTCCCTTCCACTGCCCCCGACGCAAACAACATTGAAATGCGGTAAATGTCGCAAAAACCTGAGGAATAGCCGATATAACCGCGCATCTCAAACAACTAAGAGTATGGACTTTCAGCCCACGAGGTAAAAACCCGCAACCAACTTATAAGTGAGGGTATCACCCACAGTTTGCAATAAATACCACTGACCCATAACTTGCTCACAGTAGCCTAACAGAGGTCGCATAGTGTGGTCGACTCTTATCGCAACAGCTCTATGCGCCCGAGATCCAGGAGAAGCAGGATGAAATCAGAGCGCATTGGGAATCGCAACAGTGGCCCATAAGACAGTTCAGGTGATGCCACGAGCGCTCAGTCATAAATCCTCAACATCTTCCTGCTGCTGCCCTTCACGCAGTTCCATCACAAGGAACTTGAAATCCCAATTTATATCTATCTGTTCGCGCTGCAATTCAACAAATCTTCCACCTTTTTGTTCTACACGATGTTTGGGACTGTCTGCTTTATAACATACCTCACCCATCCCACTACGTTGCTGCAGCTACTCTTGCGGCTTTGCCTGATTTTCGTAGTGAACAAGGACTTCGAATTGGCGATGAACATCACAAAGGCTGCTCGAAGCATCTGGCTACGCAGCAGCTTCATGGTGGTCCTTTTGGTCTTCTTCTGGTTTTCTCTGCTGACCGTCAACATCTTCCACATTTCGTTTTTGGTGATCATCCTCTTGTTCATCACTAGGGACAGCAAAAACGATGATGCCCGCCACCACTCGTTCAGACACCGCAATTGGAAATACTTGGTGATCACTTTCGATGTGTTCTTGGCATTTCGCTTCATAATATCGATCCTGTGGGAGTATTCGATTGGAGTGAATGGTTATCTCGAATAAATATTTGCTCTGATGGGAATTACATACCATTATGGCCAGTATGCCAGCCACTTCAATTTGATCCCCCTGCTGGTGTCGGGTGTCATTACGATCCAGTACTGGACATACACTTCTCGGATTTACAGCATCGAGACTGAATAGTATCTGTCATACGCCAATAAGGAGCAACACGAACAGCCATTCTACAAAATCTGGCTCAAAGGGGCCATCAAGACCATCAGAATTGTCTACTACAAGCTCATCCCGTGGTTCTCGCACTTCATTGTGATCGCCATCTCCACTGAATTGGAATTCTCCATTTTGACTGGGCTGATTATCTTGTGGGCTTTGGCCTTGCTATGGGCCCATATGATTAAGCCGAACAACCTGTCATCCTACAAACTGCTGTACTTTCGATGGATGCTGCTGTTGAGGCTGTTGGCCGTGCAGATCACATTGAGGTATATATTCGAGCTGCTGAAGTTCCCTTTCATATACAACAGCATCAAAGGGCTGCCATTCATCGAGTACTTGATTAAATACCAGTAAATTTTAGGACTGGTAATCCGAGACGGGTCGACAGGCTATTTCAAGAATATATTCACCAAGTTCCAGATTATGATTGCATTAGACTTCATCTTGATCGCGATCGCATTCTTGGCAATCGAGTACCACTAAATTCTGATCAAGTATGAAGAAATGCAGTTAAGGCATCAGGCCCACCATATATAGCCTGAAATGAGTTCCGGGCAATCGGAGCAATAGGAGCAGCAAGAGTAGTTGATATACGAAATCTACAACAACTATATCAACTTCAAGCTCACCATCTGGCTTGAATCCTACAACGAAATCATATACCTATGTTCCAAGATATTCACCAAACTCTACTATGTCCTCCTAGCTACCTATTGCTGTCTTGTCCATAGCTATAGCTCGCTCTTCTACTTCCTCTGCGCCATTTACTACTATCTACAGGTCAACAGGGAGTACTATTCGATCAATATTGTGGAAGCAAGTCAAAGAAAAATTAGTAGGCTGTTCAATGCCTGGAGGTCAATCAACCATATTGGATAAATCGACGCCAAGCACTCCCCCCATGCAAACTCCCCTCATGCAAAGAAAGTCGACGAAAAAGGCCTGAATACTCTGCCTCGAGAGCAGAATGATGAACAGAATAGTAATGACAAACAAAATGAAGAGCAGAACGAAGACAAAAAGGATGAAGAGCATGTTGAGTAAATAGATCTTCCATAGATAAACTCAATGCAACAGCAGAACTCGCATGAAGAATCTGAGCAGGAACCCCTCGACTCAGCCAACATTAAAGAGCATGCCAAGCAAATGTATCTGAAGATAAACTATGACAACGAGCAGAAATTCTTTCATTTCGCTATCGGCTTGCATAATACCCTCAGACCCCTCATTATACTTCTCACAATGATCTTTATTGTGTTTACCTTGACTTCAAACATACTGGTCACAGAAGAGATCACGAACTTCATGACATAGGACTCTATTTTGTATTGGAGATACCTGCTCTATGTGACGGGCACGTCGCACGAAACTCAACTTGGGAACTTACCATACTTTATTATCATTGCTCTCACTGTGATTGAAATTAAGTGTTGCGGCCTCCTCAAAAGGAACACAGTCTTCTCATCCTAAAGGGTTGAGGAATAGTTAGAAAGGGGAGAATATGCAAAGAAGGACCAAATGAAGTAAGAAGTGATTGAAATATAGCTTCAACCAATCAATCGAAACTCAAAGTCCTCAGAGAATTAGCGAAGGCAGTAAAAAGTGGAATAGGGTATGGAGTAGGGATAGCACCAGCAAACTTAATTAGAAGCCGGCTAAACTTAAACGGATAAAAAGCTTATCGATATGGAAATTTCCCTCAGGCTTGGAAGCAATAAAATGCTAGAGAGGTTTATTGTTATTCTGTTGGTCTTTGTATCCATTTTATAGGATCAAAACCCATTTAGCATTATTTACCTGTGCCTAGCATGGCTGCTAAATTACATCGGCAACAGCTCAGTTCGTGCTCTTTCATACGGGTTGAGTGTACTGCTTATCCTCGAGTACTCTCTAATTGTGTCAGATATGACAAACCCTCATCTCAATGTATCCGAAAAGTTCGAGCCATATTCACATCAGCATTCATGGCTCATCGAGCTGCTGAAAATAGAAGACAAGGAGTGGATTTAATTCTTAACGTTTGGAAACACTCTCTCTGAACACTTTGTCCTGTACCTGAGCATGCTTATTTTGATATCCTACCAGATCGTCTTTTACATTGAGGAAGCTAATTGGCTGAAGGTGCTTAAAAAGATCTACCATAATCAGTTCAAAATCAACGCGATATAAAGGAAATTGTACCATCACCTCATTGGGATCTATGAATACGCTCTCATCTACTCCCCGTTGTGCATCACCATTCTTTGCCTCGCCCTCTACTTCATCGATTTCACTGCCATCAACATGTTTCTCTCCATCCTGAGCATCCTCTTCGTGTATAAATCCTTCCTCCACGAGAATTATGCCAACAGCAGGCAGTTTTGGAAATCCTATTTTCGCATCCTTCAGCTCCTTATCGTCATGTTTATGGTGATTTACTGCATTTTGATTACTCCGATGTACTCAGCATACTGCAACAAAATATTGTGCTCCGAAGAGTAGTTCAGGACCAAAGTGACAAAGGCCATCCTGCTACTAATCTTACAAGCCGGCATCGACCTAATATCGAGCTACCATTTCATTTCATCCATGGAGAAGCTGAATATTTCACTGGACTTCACTTCGAGTTACTATAAGCTAGCAATTGCCTATGTTCAAAACGATCGTAAAATTTCACGGTAGTTCCGATCAATTGCAAAGAAATAAAATCTGCGCCAGAAGGTGGATGAAGTTCGGTAATTTTTGGAGAAGCTTAAAACTGACAATTCGTTGAAGTTCAACATAAAAAAGACGAACACCACACAGAATTAAACATGGCTTGATACTGTCCTGGAGCTGCTGCCCTCTCTCATTGACTCCGAACTCATCATGACGCCCAGCGAGGCGAGAAACATGATAATCGAAGAAAACAAGAAGTTCATCGCCTGGTTCGAGGGCAAAATAAAGAGGAAAATGACTGAGCATGAATTGGTCAGCATCAATGAGATCTATATTAACTAGTTTATGGATACAGTTGAACATTATTAGCCCCAAGAGGGGTCTATGCCATCGGAGGCCATCATCATCAGTAACAAAATCGAGGAGATCATTGACTTCTCCCAAAGGAAAGACTACAAAGAGTCTCGCAATAAGCTCGTCTCCGTCAGTTGCCCAAATGAATAGCGCCTCTCTTGCGACTAAGAGTTTGATCGGAGTCTTTTGTTTCGGAAATCCTATATTCACGATGTCCTTCCATTTGATAATGTCAACCAAAGTTCGGCCCTGAAGATAAGTCGACTCAAATCACAGAATGAATCCTTTCGAATCAGCGAGCGCATTGTCAAATCATAACCAGACGATGAATAGTAGGCCCGCAAGACACTTCATGAGAGGACTATCGATGCGAAAGTAGAGTAAGAAGAGAAAAAGAAATTGCTCTATTTACTGATCTTCGAGTCAGTGGTTTCTAATTGGCATTATTTAGCGTATATGCTCATGGTGCTTTAATTTATACACAACATGGGGATTTTTACAATTATATTTCCATTCCTGACCTTCTCTTACGGAATGGTGAGTACATACCAGGCCTCCAAGCATATTTGGCGCATTGCATTTCTAGCACTGGTCCTTCCTATCTTCATCAAATACTCAATTGCGATCGGGCTAATTGAAATAGACAAGTAACTTATTTTTTTGGCCATCGGAGCCAATCCAGAGTCCATACTGCTGGAATACATCCTTATATTCTTCATCATAGTGCAGTGTTCAATTCTCAAGGTGGTTGGGCTATATGACTAAACAGCTCCTCAAGTGGAGTGCATGCGAATGGCGCTAATTCGCAACATTATCAACGTTTCCAACTAAGACGAAGAGGAATAAAGAAAATCCATATAAATTCTATTGAAGAAATCAACCGACGTCTCCTCGAGCGATATATAGTTTGTCTTTTCCAAGAAAGAATGCAAATGTGGCTACGACTATTCAACAATCATGGTCGCTTTGCAAATCACCATCCTCATCTACATCTTCACTTTTTATGAGAAAATGGCAATTCAGGAGGAATTCGCTTTCTATAAAATGATCGAGTACAATCAGTTTAGCACTGGCATGGTGGTTTTGGCCTTTATTCAGCTGGCCTTCATCTTAATGGAGAGGATCTTAAATGTAGTGGAGTTTCATCGTTCCACCAACTGGGATCTTACTTTAATCTTCAAGTATATTATCCTCAATCTGACCATGATCATGGCTCATGCCCTGGTTATTGCATTTTTCCCCCTCAACTCTGGCTCTTTCAACTCCAACAAGTACGTCACTGTGCTTTACATCCTGTTCAGCTTTCAGTTCCTCATATCAGCACTTCAGATAAAGTATGGGATCGACAAATAGTCGAGAGGCTTCATGGATCGATACACTTGGTACAATGGGTTCATATATATGTTCTATCGGGCCATACCTTTTCTCTTTTAGTTCAAAATATTTTCAGATTGGACATTTACAAACACATCCCTGAGGCTGTTCGACTGGATCAAATTCGAGTAGGTGGTCGGGCATTTATATTTAGCAAAGTGTAACTCTCTCTTCCTACGGGGCAAGATACTGGGCAGCAAAATATAATGGTGGAAGAAACTTATGATGGGCTTTCCTCTACTACTCGCCATTATACTATTGCTCTTTGGGCCTCTAGTCTTATTCTCGAGTTTGAATCCTCTGGCCACCCTAAATGAAGTCTCAGGCGGCTACTTTTAGTTGTCCTTGCGCATAAACCGAACCAATGAATATCCCCTTTACTTAAACACGCACATGACAGACATCAAGTCGCTCACATAAAAGGAAATACATTCTGACAAGTAGCTTGGCAAGATTATAAAGAACCTCGAGCTCGACCCAAAATCAATCCAGAACATCCACTTGGAGCTCTACTCCGACCAGTATTGGGAAATCTCCTAGGGCAGCTTCCAGAAGCTCATACAATAGCCTGAGGATTCACTTTATGAGCTGCTGATGCGTGTGAAATTCGAGAGAAACTTTACTGGGACGACACCTGTTTATTTGCTCAACTCTTATACAATAGCTAATGAAGAAGTTTCTGCCTTCAAGGAAACTCTTCAGGCCTCTGGGTCCTTTCTGATCGACGATTTCTTTCCGCAATTTCTGAGGCTCGACAACAACAACGGCATTCATTTCTTATACGATGAATAAATAGGCGAGGCTCACTCCAAGCTGCCCTTGAAATTCCATGCATAAGAAGGTCAGACTTGCAGCAAAAAGTATTGGGTGATCGACGACGGGCTCACTTTCAAAATCACGTCAGATAAATACTCCAAAGCCATATTCGGATATTCGGTGATGAGCTTCTACATATCAATTATCCTCGTAGTCGCAAATTATTTCCGGTTTCTGTTCCAAGGCTCAGCTTATAGCATCATTCTCTCTGACATCCCGCACCCAGACTCCATCCTGTCGATTTGTGACGGACTGTATGATGCTCGGGCTCGTAATGACATATACGAAGAATAAATCCTGTTCTGGACAATCATCGACATTATGAGAGCCCCTGACACTATTCAATCTCTGACTGGCTACTACTTGGATGCAAGGTTAGATACCCTCGAGAAGAAAAGTAGTTGATTGTCTTATTTTGTTTATACTCCCTACTTTTTTCTTCATGATTCTGCTTATTCCAGTTGTTTCAGTTGCGGATTATTAATAAAACATACTCATAATATTAAAGTTCACTCTAAGATATGCAGACAGCTAATTTCTGTACATTTTCTATAACGAAGTGACCATCAAGGATCTCACTCCCAACTGCAAAGATTTCAGCCTCTTTTTCGAATTGATCGAAGAGAAGTAAAGGCTTGCAGATTCCAAACTGCAGGTTAGAATTGTCGATGATACTGGCATAGTAGACGCACAATTCGATAAATGTGTGAATAAACTGCAAATTGGAGTCGCGTATTCGATGACCCATTTAAAGTGCAAGGTTGTCGACTACCACATCGTAGTTGTGAATACGTACATTATTAGCATGGAACTTAGGCAGTCGACCACTATCATCAAATAGTAAAGAGTGCTGGAGTTCAAAGACAAGGCAAATAATATTTCGAAGAAGTATTATGTTTGTAAGAATCATGGAGAAAGACCAGCCGATAATCTGCAGTCTGATGATCAAAAAAAGTGCGAGAATCAAGAGGACAGCAAGTTGATATAAAAGGGAGATAATAACAGAACCAACGGTAAATAACATTGTCTTCGAATGCAACCAGTTATTTCCGCTCACAATGAGGCTGCCTAAAAAGGGTATAATGCCAAATTAATAAAATCACTCAATATTTTTGAGGAGGCAAATGAAAACACCACTAAAGGGCATCAAAAGCAAGCATCAAAGCAGGACAGGTCGAAACAATACTCTTCTTCATACATCCAGCAATAATCGAACGCCAAGTATATGAGTAAACTGTAGCATATGCGCCCAAAAAAAATAGAAGAAACAAGCGTTCAGATGAGGTTTCGACCCAAGGAGGGTCAAGACGAGTAGAAAAGCTACCAAAGCTATCGAAGTCCTCAGTTTAAGCCAAAGCAAAGAGCTTTCAGATTGACATTTCGGTCCAAAGAAAAGGAACCTGGAGCAGTCGCGATCAACCAACAAAAATCGGAAAAACTTGAATAAGGTGTGCCAAACCACTACAACCAGGGCAGAACAAGAAAGGAGCCTGCCAGTAAAAACAGCAAAAAATATGTCGCGAAAGAAAGCTATCAATAACAAGGCAGAGCAGCCATTATAAAAACCGATCCATCTGAAGGAGTATTGAATAGTGCCATGGTGACAAAACTACTGGATGTAGCAAGGCAGGCAGAAGCCAAGTGTGAGGTCAACATCCAAGTGTGGATATAAGGGAAAAAGAGAAACTAAAGTGCAAGTGGATGTGAGTACTTTGCTGCTGATGCCACAGGGACAATATGGGTAAGAATGGAAAACTTGGCTCTAAATCTTCAAAATTGGTACCAAATCAGCAATCTTGAAGTCAGTTCACATAAAGGCCTTATCTTGCTTAAGCAAACACCGTAACTTCCAGATTATATTAGAACTACTGAAGCAACATTGATCAATGGGGCACATCCGTGAGTCCCGAACTTGACTAGTTCGTGAACCCTTCCAATTATCATTCATTTAATATAACTTACCAATTATTATATATATGTCTGAGGCCTCTTCTCGAATAGAAAACTGCAGATGTGATTACTCTCTGCATAAAAAGAAAGGCCCCATTTTCGAAGGGGAATCCACTTCTAAAGCCGCATATCGAGCATATCAACTAGAGAAACCTGTCGCACACGAGATGCCTAAGCCCAAATAAAAACATTACGATCAGTCATTACTGCAATCAAGCTATAAAATGCAGTATCAGAAACCAGCTGCAACAGCTTCTACTATCAGTGCTCATGGTTTCACGGCAACTGGTGCTACAGCAAATGGTATAACGGCGAGTCATAGTAATTGTAACGCAGGAAATGGCTTCACAGGAGGATCCTAAATCATGCTGATGAGCTACCAATCTAAAAAAGCCAAGGTTCCATTTTACTCTGAAACCGAATATAAGAAAAGCTTTGAGTCGAAGCCTGCAGTATTTGAGAAGCAACCAACCTATGAATATAAGCCCAAAAATGTAAAATTCGAGGGTTCCAGCTCGTATAAAGCAGACTTTGTCGTCAATGCCAATAGAAGCACAGACCCGCTAACTTCTGCAGGCCAGTAGATTCTGAGCCAGGCCAAGAGTTATTACCAGCAAAAATAAAAGACGAAGGCCAAGTTCGAAGGAGAGTCATCCTATAAGTCGAGCTTCGGGAAACACAATGCGCAATTCGAAAAGCAGCCAGCATTCGAATATAAGCCGAAGAACGTCCCATTCGAAGGGAGTTCCAGTTATAAATAAGTAATGATTTTTCTAATTCAGGCATTTATAAAACCTCCTCAGCAGACCTATAAGAACCCCTTTGATAACTGCCCTGTACATCCTGATAAAATAGCAATCAAATGATACTTCGAGAAGGGCAATATTGATACTTATTTTAATTATAAATCAATAATATGCCAAGTTGATGTTGATGCTATATGTATGGGTATGGTGATTGGTCTATTCATGAATATGGATCACAATTTGGGCAATTTGATCTTGGAACTGTTCAGGCCATTGAAAAAATCATCGCACCCTCCGATAAACTCGCCATCGACGAAGACCATTGGAATTGTGTTGTAGTTGTATTTTTTAGAAAGCTCATTTCTCTCAACTGTGCCATCAGGGCTATCTGTGTCTACCCATGTAAATGGCAATTTGGACTTGATCATATACTTCTTGACTTTCACACAAAACGGACACCATTCGGTTCCCAAGATCTTGACCGTAGCTTGGCTCATAACTTCCGATATTAATTATGAAATTCAAGACTTTCATTATGTGCAAATATAGCTATTGCTTGCTCTTAATTCAATTCAAATGTAATGTCCCTACCAATTTTATTTATATTGGAAGATGCTTTTTAATTTTGTCCATACCCAATTTAAATTAGAATTGACCGGACATCCGAGAAGGATATAATTAAATATTATAATGCTTATATCATAGGAAACTACATTTCATCGTATGTTTTATTGTGAATAAATGCATTCTATCGATATTAAATCTACAAATAAATTCAGAAGATAGGATACTAAATGGGAAAACTATTTGTCATAATTGCCATAGCCGCACTCCTTTCAATTGGCCAACCTCAGCAGTGCTTAAATCCTAAAGGAAAGGTAGTCAGTTGGTGGGTTCAATTGATATTCCCTGGGACTGTCCCCGGAGGATATGCCTACATCGATAGCACTTCGACAGCCCCATCCTTTGTGATTCAAAACCAGCAGCCTGATGTCGCGGGCGCACCTCTGTACAACACTCTGAACCAAATCAATACCATGACATTGCAATCGATTGCATGGAATGATGAACACCCTGATGGCAACAGCTCGAGCACCAAGGCCCACTCGAAGGGGGTGCTCGCTTTTAATGGGGTTGCAGACATCGGCTTCTTCATTGATCACTCAATTCCCTCATATCCAGCCTTCAATGGTTTCAAGGTGAATATTTCGATAGGGAGCAGCCAGGAAATTTATGGGCAGCATGTCTTCTGTCTCTCACTTGATGATACCATTCTATCCAACCTGATTACCAAGATCCTCCCCATAAAGCCCTACATCTATGCGACTAATCTCAACAACCCCAACTCCATCAACAATCTTTTGGCCAGCGGTCAAATTGCCTCCCCCAACTACAACAGTCTTTTCACCTATCAAAACTACACTATCAATGGACTCCCCATGAAATTCATCTTCAAAAATGGAGGCATAAATGGCAGCATTTTCGAAGACGGAATCAATAATATGCTGAAATCACCATTGCTAGCAGAAACCTGGGGCAGGCCTTTGCAGGCTCAATGGTGTGGAACTCCATACCCCGTGAACAATATTCTCGTTATTCAATTCAATAGCCAGACCACTTGGAAATAAACCCAAGACCATTCGAAATGGTGCTATGCGACCAACAACAACTACGCTTGCTTTGGAGATATGAACAGAATGAGTTCTCAGTGGAAGAGAGGAGGAGCTTTCTATTGTATCCAATCCTCCATCTTGAAACAAGCATTGGTTGCAATTACCTCTCAGGTAACGACTTGCTGAAGCATGATCTATCCCCAATATCAAACACATTTAAGGCCATATGCTTATTATTTAAACACATCATCAATTAAAATCTGCGTGAAACTCTTCAAAATGCCGGCTATTGAGGATGCCTGAGTCTTATCTCTTGGTTTTCTTCATGCCCTCCAACTATTTGGTGTGGCTGCTGAGCTTTCTGTCTTCTCGGTACTTTTTTTATTATTCACTGAAGATCTTTTTGATGGGCTGACCATTCTTCCAGAGAAGCCTCGCCACTTTACCGTTTTTGTATCTGATTGTTCCTTCCCCATCTTTCAGGTCATTTTTAAATGTCCCTTCATATTATGACCCGTCGGCCCATTTGTAAACTCCCACTCCATTCTTTCTGTCTTCATGATACTCCCCAATATACTCATCGCAGTCTTGGCTATGAATGTTCGACATCCACTTGCCGTGGCCTTCCCGAATTCCATTGACGAACTATCCTTCATACATTGAGCCGTTTTTCCAGTAATATGAGCCTATGCCATCAAACTTATTCTGAGTATAGCAGCCTACATACTTATCCCCATTCTTAAACACTTCACTTCCCTTTCCATTTTTTATTCCCCGGTCGAATTCTCCTTCATACACATCGCCTTCAGGAAGCCGCAACTTCCCGAACCCATGCTTTTTACCTTAGCTCCATTGTCCGCTATATTTGATTCCAGTTTCGTCAGCCTGCTTGCCCTCTCCTGACTTGATGTTGTCCACCCAATTGCCAGAGTATACTACTTCTTTGATTGCATTTTATTCACTTTCAGTCCCTATAGCTTTCTTTTGGAACAGTTTGATCGTGCCATGCCCGTTTCTCTTCCCGCCAAGGAACATTCCTTGATAGACATATTTGCCTGGCACATATTAGAATCCTTTGCCTGATTTTTCACCTTCCCCAGTCAAATGAACAGTCCACTAGCCACAATAAAACTTTCCATCAAAGTACCATAAAATATTTTCGTTTGCATTCTTCGAAAAGTGAACACAGTTTTTATACTTTTTTATTGAAAGCACCATATTCTCATGGATTTCAATACCCATTGCCAAAAATGCCAGCTTTCCGACAGTTACCATATCTTATTGAGTGTCAAATTAAGTCGGAGGAGACGGAAGGTCAGGGATTTAAATCCTGCCCATAAAAGGCTCCTACCACCATTGTTTGTTTGCTTAATCCTACCTGAAATCATTTAATGCAACTTCCTATTTCACACGTGATACAGATTGATTTTATATGTTCTCATAATCAAGAAAAGATCTTGATTCCACTGGAGTAGTAAAGGCATTTATTTTTGTCGAGGGTTTTCTTACTCTAAAATTTGAACTTTATAGATCTTTATTATCAGATTTCAGAAGATCTGAAACTGAATCTATTCCGTCGGACTGCATAGCCTTCTTTCCCAAACTCTTAAAATAGGTGCGGTCAGATTTTTCAGAAACTCTGGAGGATTTTAGTTCAGAAATGCGGATCAAATGGCCACATAAGTTCTTCTTTCCACTGCTGTCGTTTCTTTGCGAGTTCTCTCTTTGAAGATTATTGCTGATATGAGTATTTACTTTTTTTTCCTCTTACAGTCTGAGCAATTTGTGCCTCAGCTTCTTCACCTCTTCTCGGAGACTAATTTTTTCTGCTTAATCTTGCTTTTCCTTATCGATAATTTCGCCGATTGTCACATTAAAGATGTTACTGTCATGAACCATTTTTTTATCCATGAGGCTGCTTAAATCTAACTTTTTTTTGCGATATTTTTTTTCATGAAGAGCGGGCTTGGTTGTCCCATCAATTTTGGAGAGTTCGTTCACAAGCTTGTGCACACTTTTTTCATGGATTTAAGGCATTTTAGCTTTCGCAATTTTTATCGGTGTTTCCTCTTTTTTAACTTCTTCTTTTTTGTCTTCAGAATGAGAGATGACTGACTTTCCGGCCTTGAGTTCTTGTACAGTTGCCTCAAGTTACTGAATCCTTTTGAGAAGTTCCTGGTTTCTAATCTTCTCATGCTGCTTGTTCTCAGACTATCTCTTTTAGCCTTGAGTGGGCGTTAGATTGGAAGCTGAATAAATTTCAAGTATTTGCTCGTTTTTATTATTTTTTGAACTCTACTGATGCTCATCAAGCTCACTCTAATAATGCTTATTTTTCTTGTCTTGTTGGGAAGTATTTTGGTCCTCATGAGCCACATACTCTGAAAACTCCACAAACTTTTCGTCCTATTGATTTGAATCACTCTCCACATTATCACAGTTCTACTCGGTGAGTTGAATTGGACTCACCATCAATTTTATATTGTTTGGCTATACATTGACATTACAGTTGTTATCTTCTTTCTGGATTTGTTCAAACGGGCGCTGACTGTCTTATACTATCTATTACTACGCCTATATTTTGGTTTATTTTTTTTATTATTTGGTTGGTTACTATTGTTTGGTTGGTTGGTATTGTTTCAAAATAGATTGCTATTATTGCTCTCTATAGTTGCTTGATTGCTCTTACTTAAGCTGCTTTGAATGTTGTGATGAGCGTTAGTCTTAAAGAAGAGGAGGTTCTAAATTTGATGAACCTAAAATGTGTTTATTTTAAAGTTCCTCATCTTTGTGATCTGTTAAACTTTGCTACTTCTGCTATTAAGCTTCTTCTTATTTTTATTCGTCGGGATTTTATTATTCATTAGGCTGCTGCTTTGTTCTATGAGGACCTTATAGATCCTAGTCTACTTATTGCTTTAATTGTTATTATTTCGGATAATGCTACTCGACCGCTGCATTACACTCTGATTGTATGTTTGGAGATTAGTTTCTTTTTTAATTCGATACTTATGTGTGCTATTTTTATGGGCCCGATTAATTATTCTCGCCAGCAAATTTAAAATGCTTTTAATCATCTATTTGTTTTTGGTTATCTATTTATTGTTGATGATCTAGTCCTTCTCCTTCGGGACAATGTTCATGAATTCCATCTACATTTTCATTTTCGTCATTTCTTTCATCATGTTCTTTTTTGCTATTTCTCTTTTTGTCACTGATTTCTTCATCACACTTTTCAAGGTCTTTTTAATTTTAATTTACACTATTCTCTTTTTAACTTAGACCATTTTATTTTTAACCGATGTCATTGCCTTTTTAACTTAGCCCACTCTCTTTCTAATTTTTATCATAGGCTTTCTCATTTGTATCATGAAGTTCTTCATGATTAACTATTTATAATTATGGTTTCACTTTTTCGCATTCTTCTGGCGACTTTATTGAAATTAAATTATTCTAGGCACTATCGCAAACTACTTATGTTTGCATTATAACTGTATGTTCATTGGTTGTCCCTCCCTATTTTTATTAAACCAAATGATATCCAATTTCTTACTATTTTTGCACTTCTTACTATTTATGTAACTCTTATTCATCATGTAACTCTTAATTATGTGATTGCTACAAGTTTGGCTAGCTGGCTGAATAAACCTCTGCCTGATCTGCAATTGGCTACTAATTTAATTGTTACTGATCCAGTTAATTCATCAGCTTTTACTCGCGTTATGGAATGGAGTGTTCGTCTGCTTTATTATTGCTCATCTAGTTTTCCTCCTCTTCCTCTTTCTTTTACTGTTCTTGCTGCCGGTTATTCGGTTCATTCAACTATGGTTTCGTTTCCTATTCTTTTTGTGCAGTAGGCTAGAATTATTCCGGGGTTTATTGTATCGAATTTGGGTGAACTTAATCATTTTGCTATGAAACAAAAGGTTATTCCATTGCAACTTATAGATTTTCTCGGGAGGATTCCAAGTTATTCTGTTGGGATGAATCATTATTCTGTTGGAGTGGCCCATTTTCAAATATAGATTCGCTCATTTTTGATAAATTATTCAATTGCATTATATATGATTCTTTGCAAATACTAACCCATACTTCATTATGTGTATTATAATCATTCGTGGCTTACAAAGATTTCGCTTTAATTATATTATTTTGTGCAATCTTTCCTATTATGCATATTAAAAATACTGAGAGAATTATCACTTATATTTCGTCCACACTGAAGGGATTTCATATCGACCCACTCCAGGTGAGTGTGCATGGTCTTTTGTGAAATCCAGTTTATCTCCATAGCCAATGCTCGTCCCTTTGGGGCGCTTTTGTTTATCGAATTCACTTTCAGGCTTGTACAAAAATGAGTCATGGGATTATATTTTCTAGTTGTGGAAGCGCGGAGATGTACCGATTACAATTTGCCGACCAGAATTATAAACATTAGCACTTTACCGCAGCAGCTTGTGCGGACTAATTGTCGAGCTATTGTGCTCAGAAACCGCCCGATTAGGTCGTATAGGAGGCAGAAATAGCTCTTGATTAGAATAGCTTGGAATGCTGGATCTTTGTTCCTATGCTCTTTTTTGTTTGGCTTCTTCCCTTTTTTTCATTCTTTCCATAATTTGGTTTTGCTTTAATTGTTTCAAATTCTCCTATTTTTCGAGTGGACTAGTTTCCGGCTATACTTTTTTCACTTCGGGAGGCTTCGGCTTTTCTTCCTCTTCCTTGTAAATAATATCTACAGTGAGTGAGCCGCAGTAGGCATTTTTATCGTCTCTGACCTCCAGCTTCTTGGCCATGTATCTGCCTATTTCGAAAAGATCCCTCAAATTGACCTCGGCATAGAATTTGGGAATTTTCAATGCTTGATCTTGCAGATATATTGTAAATTTAAGAGTCTCCTCCCATGTCCTCTTGAATGTAAACGTATCCATCCATATTATTTCAGTGCCTGGATCCTCCAGCACAAGCGAGTTATGAAAAATTTTGCCCAAATTCAACTCAATATACGAATCCTTTCCTCTCATCTGCTCTTCATTGAACTGTTCGAATTTGCCGATGATTGAGTTTATAATAATGATTCCGTTCTTTGGAGGCTCGTACTTCTCTTTCTTTTTCAGCTGCTTTTGGGCTGCTGGCACTACCGCTTGCTTTAATTATATTTCCCTTTTTCTTTGAACTTCCATCTCTTCTTTTTACTTCTTCGTTTTATAAACCACCTAAATATCGAATTAAAGAGATGCAATTTCTCTCAGCATGCCTTTGACGCTGATGTTCAAAGGTATTTTTTTATGAATCGCAAAATCTTTCTTAAAGTTCAGATCTAAGATCCCGGAAAGTTTATCAACCTACCTCAGATCAATAGACTGATTCTTTTTGAGTCCTTTTCGGATCGAGTTGATGTTGCTGGCGATCGACTATGTATCGAATGAGGTGTTTGGGTTCCTATAATCCTTCCGGTAGTTATCTTTGATTTGCATTTAAATTTCGACTTCATGCTCAAATCGGATATAGAGTTTGACTGGGTAGCTATAAGTGAAGCTTCCATTAACTTCTTCAAACGCAAAGTCCTACTTATGAACTTTTTGGTCGTATGTGAATTTTAGATAAAAGTTAGGGACAGTTAGGATGGGCCGAACGAAATGAAGTTTGAACCCGTTGATTTTCAGCAAGTATTCGTAATCCATCAATTTTTATACGATGTAAGTGATCTCTGTTTTCAGGATTTCATACTCTAGAAACACCATCCCTATTTGCTCTCCTTCTTCGTTGATTATCCCTATTTTCGCAGGTACGGTGCCCCTGTTTGAATTATCCAAGTTTATTGAAACCATGCTTTTGCCAATGGCCAACGTATCGAGAATCTGATCTTTAGCGAAATGAATTTACTTGATTTCGTTCATGTTCATAAAGTCGATTTTCAAGTCAGAATTTACTTTTGCTAAAGGAAATACGAAAGTTTCCTTCCAAGTCAAAGGCTTAGAGGCCTGTATATGCTTACTGGTTTGTTGCTGGTTGTGATATTGGATTCGGCAGCATATGGATTCGTAATTAGTTGGGTTATCCAGGTGGCTTCTCCAGAGAGTGACAATCAGCTTTTCCTTATCTTTTTATTTATCCTTCATTATTATTGCAGGGCTCGAATGAGATAATGAATTATGCGATAGTGGGAAGTTAGTAAAACTATGATTAAGTAGATCCAAATTTCTATCACTAACTATTAATTTCAATAAAGACAGAAGCTTAAATCTTGAGATTATCCGTTTTTAGACTTCGTGTCTTTATATAAACTCATAATTATACCTATAAATGAAGAAAAATGCAAACAAAGAGGTCATCCCTCTTGAAAAACATACCAAAGGTAGTAACCCGCAGGCCAAATAAAAAATGCCCTTTGTCTAAGCTTATGCTGACATTTGGAAGAAACTATATGCAAAATCAGAAGAAACCATAGCAGATCTCATCAAAGGATTTCATAATTTAAACACGGACTCTGAACCCAAGCCTATGCTTAGAATTAAAGTGAACATAAGTGCGCATAATACTTTGCAGCAATCGCCTAAGTCGTAGGAATAAACAAATAAACCGACTGCGAAGAGCACAAAGGAAAAATTAGCAGAACTCAACAAGTTTCGATAAAAATAGAAGAACAGATCACAGCAAAAGACAATTAAAAAGTCTGAGGAGACTGAATAGAAAGATGTTGGATAGCAAAAGACACTTAAACTAAAATAGCTCACCCTGAAAAAAATGTAACTGATGGAAAGATTAAAGAAGTTGGATCAATAGTTAGTGCATGTCAAAAGAGATTTATCACCTCTTGGAGCCTCGCATTTTGAAGAAGCACTTTTGGAAAGCAAAATAAATAGATCAAATCAATCGAGTTTAGGGGCATCCAAAATGAAGAAGTATCCTGAGCCTGAGAGTGTCGTGAATCAACATTCGAAGACTGTTTCAATGCTCGAAAAAATAAACAACTAAAAGATTCAAAAACAATAAAAAATTGCCGAATAGTTTCGTAAAAAACAGCAGTAAGAACTTCGGAAGCTTCAAGAAATCGAAAAGGAAAGATTTGAACAGATGGAACTCAAAAGAAAGAACTGGGGAGAAAGTTCCAAACAAAAGGAAAAACGAAATATTCTCATCACAAGTAAGGCCAAAATGAAAATCAACTCCGAAATAGATAGCGCTTTAAAAACAACATTTTAGGTTGAAAATAATAGTTTGATTCCGATGACGATGATCACCAAAACTAATAAGGCCACAAAAAAACATGAAAAGCAGTTTGACGAAGATAACTTTTTTAATAATGAATCTGGAAGAAGGAAATAAAATCATCAGCTTACTTAGCGACACGAAACATAACAAAACGAAGAAGAAAACAATATTCAAGAAAAAGAAAACCATTAAATGATGAGAAGTTCAAGCTCAAACAACAAATAGAAGTAGCGAAAAGAAACGGAAACAAAGTCACAAAAGGCTAAATAAGCTGCCTTGAATAAAGAAAGTCTAAGAGCCAGCTAATAAAATAAGGCGCCGTTTATATTGCCATAGGGAGAACATGTAATTGACAACGATTTTTCAGAGTCATTAACTGAAAAGACCATATAATAACCCATAGAAAGACTTTATGAAGACATTGTCGAAGAGCTGAAGATTATTACTTGATCATAAGCACACCAAATATATGTGAATCATTCCTCATTTTAAGCAACTTGAAGTATAAATAGTAGATGCTCAGATTTTATGTTTAAAATTCATAATCTTATCAATTTTTACCCACAAATAAGATGAAGCAAATATAATATAATGTATGGATATTGATCATAGGCTTTCTGTTTATAATTAAATTTTAAACTGGAATGCCTGCACCATCGATGTTTTGCCCTGGGATTTTCTTCTGGAAACAAAATAAAGGCTCCCTTATGAACAAAGGGACGAGTAGTTTAATATTACAAGAAATCACCGACTTTGAAATGATTCGCGAATTTTCGAAAATTCAGGCACTCAAAGCAAAGCTGCATACAAAAATAGAAGAGCAGTAAAAATGTAACATCGTGAATTAATTCAGTGAAATAGTTTTCAGTCGAGCAGGCCAATCAGAATAAAGGCATCCTCTTTGCTTTCATTTTTGTATTGTTTCTAATTTTGCAAATAGAAATATTATGTGATGATATAATCACAACCAAATTAGGGGGAGTCGTTCCTCTAATTGTTGCAACCTAGATGTTTCTCTTAGTAATTCTACGCATGCTGCTGCAGAAGAGCTAAATTGAAGGGATAGAAGCGAAATTGAGAGAGCTGAGAATTTAATATTGGCAAATTCAGAGAAATTTAATCTCAAATGAAAGATTTTTTATTTGAGGATATTGTTTTTGCATATTTGTTCGAACTTGATTGAATGTGATTCAAATTATAAATAATTCATATTGGATCGTGTAAATAATAGTGGATAATAAAAGCATAATTAATTTGCAGTCCATACAATTATGCTGACCTTTTGCGTTATTAATTCCGCTTCAAATGAAAAAATAGGCCTTTTGCTCTTTTGAACTCAATTGGTTACTCTCAATGATATCAAGTTATCTGAGTTCAGCCCTTTGCTCAGCAAGTTTCTGCAATTATTGAGGAGGGTGTATAATTAAATGCAAATCGATAAGCTAATGAACAATGGGATCACATGGAGTTTTGGACTCGGAAATACTTCCTAATGATCATATTCTTATTCATGCCAACTCTTAAATGCCCCTTGCCGAGTCTATCGTAGCATTTTTACAGAACTCGCTCGTGTTTCATCTATTAGATCAATCTTTGTCGGGCGAGAAGGCTGTTGTTAATGTTCGTCTTTTCGAGCTCTGCACAAGAAGTCTCATATCCGAGCATCTTTAAGTGTTTGGTGAGCATCGAGGGCTGGTAGTTTTGCTTGTATATGTGCTTATATTTTCTATTTCCCAATCTAAAATAATAGGATGCTTACATTTTGCCATTTGGAAGAAGTAGCTAGTCGTTGCTCATGATAGTTGGCTTCATAAAATGATATGTCTTTATTTTTTTCTTTTACTTTTAGGGCTTGACTGCCCCTTCGACTCTTTATTCCCCTTTAGGGTCGTCCTCTTCGACAGATTCCCATTCGTCCTTCTATTCATCGTTTTAGGAGCCATCTTCATCTTCCCAATCGCCATCTTCCCCTGTTTCGTGGTTTGTATCTTCATATACCCTGACTTCTGTGTAATCTATGCCGGGCACTTCTCTTCCCTTTTGCTCATTGACCAATTCCCTGAAGAGGGAGGAGAAATCATAAAAATTTTCATATTATTCATATCCTTATTCGACTTTCATGAAGCAGTGACCTCGATCTGCCATATGCTTGCGAACTGCCTGGCCAGAATTAAAGTCTTTTGCCTTTTTGTTATCACAGCAAATGCACATGAAGCCAACTTATATTTTCTATTGCAGATACTCGAGGAGTCCCACTTTATTAATGCAGAATTGGGGTTGGGGCACAAAGAAACTGTGCACTTTGAGCATGTGCTCGATATTGAGTTCCACAGATGGACTTTTCTCCACACAGAATAAACACACTGATAAATCTTTCTGATACACCTTTGAGACTTTAGGAGCCTTGGCTTCAGTCATTGAGACTTGTTTTGAGGCATCATGACCCTTGGATTCCGCGTGCTGAGCGAGAGTGTTGGCCGAATTGAATTTTTTACTAAATATGATAGGAAGTACCCGCATTAGTTGCATTTAAGCTCAACAGATGTGACAATTTCAGTCTACTTTCTCTTGGACAGGAACTGCTCAAGATTGACAGGGGTGAGTTTGACCATCTTTCGTTTGAGGTTATAGCGGTGGTAGTCAGATTTATAGTGTTCCTTATGCTTCTCCAAACTGGTGAATTCTTCTAAGCAAGTGGGGCACTTTAGATTCTCAGTTGCAGGGTTATGGACCTCCATCTCGAAAACAACAATTATAATTTTTATACATTATATATTCTACTCATTATAACAATTTGCATTATAGACATCATACTTGCTTACAATCTGCACTCTACTCATTGCTTTCCATGATGCGTCAATATTAAGATAGCAAAATATGACTGATATATAACATCATTTTTATCCGACGTATTGGCCCTTCTACCACCGGCCCGCGCAGACATCTCCATCCACTGAAAACATCCTTCCTTTTCCCCAAGGCATGTCTCCTCTAAATTAGCCCTTGTACTTGTTGCCATCTCTAAAAAACATCTATCCAAACCCATCCATCTTTCCGTTTCTAAACTCGCCTGCATACTTAATCCAGTCAACTCCTCCGAGCCCATAAAGAGTACCTTTACCTTCATAGTGATCGTTAACCCATTAGCCTTCATACTCGAGATTGCCGTCTACATCATAGAGTTTGCCCTGCCCTTGCATTTTCCCTTTAAACCAATCTCCGTAGTAGTAGCTACCATCGCTATATAAATACTTACCCTTTCCATGCCTCAGATCCTCTTTCTTTTGCCCAGTATACATATTGCCATTCGTGTAAACTTCGCTTGCATTAATGGCTGGCCGATACTCCGATGCTAATGACGTTTGGTGCATGTGTCTTTCGGACTGATCCAATAGTTTCGGGACGATAGATTTGGTGTATCCCAGAGGTGGCAAAATCTTGGTTTTCTGCATCGTTTCTTTGGTTAAGTGCTGGGTGGATCGGCCCACGACTGACAGATTGATGGATTGTGGCATATTCTTAAAATTAGTAGGCAAATTATCACTGATTTTTGTAAATGAAGGCCGAGTGTCATCGCTTCTTTCGAGCATTTCCCGGATCAAATGGAAAACACTCAAGGGATACTTATTTTTTATGATATTTAGGCGAGTCTATATTTATTTGTAGTCGATCGACCCATTCGAATAGTTGTACAGCTCTCTGCTCGATTGGAGTAGACAGAGCTGCATCAGGCTTATACCGAGCGAAAAAACTCCGCTCTTCTCACTGAATTTCTCTTTTAGCTACTCAGGAGACAAGAAAACATCATCGTTGCCATCAGATATGGCCGCAGCTTTGATATTCGGCTCGGTTGGGAAGAGCTTACTGTCGATAACCTTGACCAATGAGCCCTTGTCTTTGATTCCGAAATAGATGTTCTTGAGTCTAACTTTGTCATTGGGGATCTTAGCCTTTTCTAAAGCCGAGTAGCCTCGCACGGTGCCAGCAATAATGATGTTGATATCTTCTGGAGTAAAGTAGTTATTATTTTTGATTCGATTTGCATACTCAGCTTTGGCGCTGGTGAGTATATAGTCAAAAAACAGCATGATTTTATATTAATCTGAGAACAGCCCATCCGACTTCTTCTTAATTATATCTATGCTATGAAAATCGTTACATCTGAGCCTTATTAAATTCTCTGAGGTCAGAGATTCTCTTCTTCTTTAGAAATCGGCATACAATCTATTCATCTGCTCCTCCGACTCGCAACTGATCTCTTTGGAGATGATTAACTCTTGCGTTTATTTATGTTCAATGACACTACAGCGCTGAAACAGTTCGTCTTGATAGGTTGAGACAAGTTTGAATTAGTTTAAGATCTTATTAGTTTACAAGTCCTTGCTTTCTGTGGAGTAGAAGGGGTTGCCAAGCCTCTGCTCGATATAGTTTGGGCCTTTATTTCCCATCGAATTTCAATGCTATTATATTAGCCTTATGCACTAATTTGAAATGTCAATAAGTATGTCATAGTATAACAGTCTGGATAAAGCAGGTTATAATTTTATTTTTGTTGTACCCAAGATATTATATGCAGGCAAAGAGACTCAAACAGCAACGGCCACAAGTCCACATTCTCGCCCAAAGAGCAGACATGAAATTTGTGCCATAGATTTACGATAAAAAAGTTGCGACGCCTTCGTAGACAACTGGATCTGCATTCGGGAGCAAGCTTAGATCATTTTTTAGAATCTCAACTCCCCAAAAGGGTCAATAAACGTCGGGTAAAAGTAACCTATCCATTGAATCGAGCCATGAGCAGTCTTTCGAATCTTCCAGGGGCTCGCAGTTTGAAGTTGCATCGAGATCATCCGAAATCGATAAACAAAGAAATAAAAATTCGGAACATCGCATCATATTCGCATAAAAAATAACAGCAGAACACATTTTGATTGGAAACAAGCATCAACTCGATTTAATAAGCTTAGCAAATATTTCGAGTAGTAATTATGTCGACACTGAATACTACTGGTCTTTCCAGTTCCAAGGGGAGGTCTCGCATGTCGTCGTTGATTCCAAAAGTATGTCACTACTTATTTAGAAATGAATGTGCTCGCCATAATCATCGGCAATGTGCTAAAGATCTACAAATACGAGCCGAAGAACATTTCAAGAGAGCCATTTAAGGTTTTCAAAGAAATCGTTCTGGAGGAAACTCCCTTTACGATTTCCATGGCCAAGGATGGTAATATTTGCATATTCTATAAGAAAAGTTATGAGATCTACGCGGTCGGGGACCAAGTTCGCAGAAGGCTGGTTCGCAAGTATGAAGTGCCATGGAACTCAACGGAAACTAACTTCTAAATCCTTACTGTGCCGGAGCCATTCGAGAATATTCTAAACATCTTTCTCGCTGAGCACAAAGAAAACTAGAATATTTTCACTCTTTGGGGCATCGAACTCTAATTCTTAGCCGTTGAGATTCGCAGCTCAGGTGCCCACAAAATTTATGACATTAAGGAAATGTTTAAGCAGTCGATGATCCTTTTTAACTACTCTCGGGATGTCTATCTGATAAACTTAAGGAGCGAAATATTAGCAGTAAAGCGCGGCTACGCCCTGGATTCGATAAACATCACAATCGATCAATCAGACCAATACCTGAAGTACATGGGCAACAACACGCTCTTGCATATCAGCAAGTATATGATCGAGGCATACAATTTCACTCTCAACACTCAGGCGAAGCCACCTAAAATCGCGGTCAAAGCCAAAGATTCTATTCAGATCTCCTCAAATCTGTAAAAGTATAATTTCCTGAAAATTCTGCTCATCTACAGCAACGACTTTGTTGTCATTTACCAAATGTCCCCCAAGTTTAACAACAACAAAAACGGCTAAATCCAGTATTGTTTAATGGTCACTCGGGAAGTCTCGCGCGACTCTAAAATTGATCTGCTATTCCCCAAAAACTAAAAGATAAACCTGCAGTCGGAGAAATTTAATGAGAAGTGCGGAATCGCCCAAAAGATGGGGCTCACGACTAAAGAGATTTACTTGGAGCTGTGGAGCAGGACTGAAAAATGCAAAAAGGAAGATTACCAGATTTTGATATCCATCGACGACTATCAGACCATTAGGGAAGAGGTACTGAAGAAGCTCAAAAAGGCTTCGATGACTTTCAAGGAAGTCGAGACTATCTAAAAGTAGTGCTATGGAATTTTGAGCAGCAGGGTCTTCAGTGCCAATTGCAATGAGGAATCTGTCATGGAATTCATTTCCTGCCATTTTTTCTTAAGGAAACTGGAAATGTTCAAAGACCTAGAGCTGATGAGGAGGGATGATAAGAAGAAAATTCAACTCACCAACACCGAAAGCAGTCAAATCTTGAATAAGTCAGAGCCGGAAGAAGATGAAAAGATCATAAAAATGACGATTCGCCAATATCAGGCTTTAAGGGGCATGGAAATCAAGGGCTACCTCATTAACCTCGTCGGGGCCTTCTGCCAGGAAAATAAGCAAAGTGCTATTCAATAAATCCGGTTCCTTCTCAGAAATTTCAAGTTTGTATTCAAGACAATTTACTACGAATTGCTCGAAGAAATCATCATCAAAGCAGAAAATCAGTTGCTCGATCTGCTGATAGCAATACCTGAGCTTCTTCCTTACACGCCAGCCGACAAGCATGATGATGCCCCAGCTGGCTACTATGAAGGAATATGGACCAATATTAATGCTCGGGAGTGGAAAGAGAGCTTATACGTTGACGCAATCACCACGATCGATAACAAATAGATAGTATTAGATAAGGTGATCAAAAATCTCTCCTTTAGAAGGAACTGGCTATCCCAGCACGACATGGTGACTATCTCTAAAAAATAAATAGAGGCCAATTCCTTAAAACTCAAATCAGACTAACCATTTTACTTCTTTATTGCCAAAATGTTCCATCACTTGCATGATTCTGAATCTCAAAAGCTGGTTATTAGCTACCTTTAAAATACATATGCAATGATGCCTTTATAGATTAAGAAAAAAGTCTTTCTCATCGAAAAAGTTTTTAATTTCCTCTCCGAGAACGGACTCTTGCCTGAAGTAGGAGGCAGACCTTGTGATTTAAGTTAGTTTTTGAAGTTCAAAGACCCCGAATTTATTCGCCACTGCTTTATCCAGGAGAGACTAATCAAAGGCCTCATCCTCAAAGACATAAAGCCGATTTCTGAACAAATTTGTGGGTAAGAAGGTAAGAGAATGTTCAACGAAGCCATTCTGAGCTATTTCAAATCGGACCTATCGTAGATATCTGATTTAAAGTATATTTTGAACCGAATCAACAACGAGAAAAATTAATTCCATCAGTAGAACCAATAGATGTACGAGATCTTGGTGGAGGCTATCGAGAGGAAATTGAAAATAGGAACAGGCAACGATATTCCGATCAATGAGGTTCTAATCTACTTGTAGAACATTCCCTTGAAGGCGAAATAAAACTCAGAATTAAGCAAAGTTAACCTTGAGTTGAAACGCATCGACAATATCTCCTCCGAACTTTAAAATCTCCAAACGGCCAGAGTCAATATGAGCATCTATGATATCATTCACAATCAAGATGAAGTGCTGACTAAATTGATTACGTACCAGGTCAATTCAACGGGAATACTATCACCATAAAACTATGAACTTACTGCAGAGACTCGCAGCAGAGTATAAAAACTTACATATTCCATTCTTGCGAGTCTGCAGACACTTTCTGAAGATATTTACGATCGTCCCAATTCCTTTAAACTTTACTTCGTGTTGATGACTAAGCTTTGTGAAAAAATTGAGATGATAAAACACGTGCATCATTTACTCGCAAATAAGCTGCTTTAGACTTTCTATGACGAAAGCACAGCCGAAAGTCTGGTACAGTATATGTATCGTTGGAAGATGCATGAGGAAAAGGTCATGATTTTGAATTAAAACTATGTAAACTAGCTGCTCGAACTCATCCCCAAATCCTCCATCACGAGACTTTTCCTTGAGTCTGAAATGAGTTACGCCAAGATGCTCTCGATGAAGGAATAGAAGTACGAGTATCCCATAACGGAAGGAGTCTATACTATAGATGACCTCAATGATGAGCTGCGGTCCCTTCCTATCAACTTCCTGATGACACTCGACCTCGAGAGACTCTATGAAATCATTTCCCAGATGCAAAAAATATACTTGGCCATCAAGAGCGAACAAGGAGATGATTATTAAGTTTAATAATAGTCAATAGATTTCAATGTCTCTAACTTTATCACTCTACACCAGATCTATGAAACGACCATCATGGAGTTGATTTTCAACAAGAAGCTGAAGGAGGTATTGCCATATATTCGCCGAATCATGGAGCTCGACATTAACGATGCCACCTATAACGTTGTCTATCCTTTACTCTACATTATTTAGATCTGCAACGAAATCAATGATTACAATAAGAAGATATTGGTCGATTGCCTTTCCTATTTCTTTTACGACTCGTGGACGCTCTTGGAGATAATCTAAGGATTGACTAATAATCCCCTAAATACTCGAGAAATTCAGGAGTTCCTGGCCAACCATCTCAAAAGAGGCCAGTAAAAACACAAAGGATATAATGAAAACAACCAAGTCTTTTCGAAGGAGTATATCGAGAATCTTCACACCAAAGCCACACAATAAAATTTCATGAAGATTCTTAAAAAAACGACCAGTCATATGCAAGAATTAAAGGAGTAGTTCAAGGGCATCAAGTACACCACTATTATGGCGATGCTCTGTAACTCTCCCTTTGCTCTAGCCAAATTCATCTCTTGCAGCGGCAGGCTGAATGTCAGTGCTATTCGCTGTTTTTTGAGCTATGCAATTAGGGAAGATGCCTTCGAGCCAGCAGCTGTCCTGGAGCTCGGGCGCAGAATATTCTTGATCATACTGGAGTCATAGAAAAATAAATAGCCTATTGAACAAATCATCGAAAAATATTCCTAAATTGGACTCGATGAAGAAATAGAGCTGGATTATGTTCTCGAAAGCACGGACAAAGATTCACTCAAAATTTGGATCAAAAGCGCCGAAGCCTTCACCAAAAAGAAAAAAGCCATTCAAGAAAATAAAAAAATGCTCCGGGTCATGCAGCAAAATCAAGAAGCCAAAAGCGAGAGAATTCGCAAAAGCTTATAAAATGACGATGAAGATAAAAATTCTGTCAAGGAAGTCTACGAGTATCCGTTTCTTCAAGTCGACAACGATAACGAAATTGAAGATATTGTTGACTTCAGAGACAATCTCGGAAACAAAAAGCTGCGTAAAAAAAAGAATTTTGACCCTGATTTGGAAAGATCAAGGGCTTTAGATAAAAGCAGAAGAGGGCACCTATTTCATTCGACCCATCCTGACCTTCCAAAAGGGCAGCTTTCTATTTCGATCAGAATCAATCCAAACAAAACAGCCCCAAAAGCATATTTCCAATCAATGACGCAGAAAGCATCTCAAACGCTAGATAAAGAAATGCTCTTTTCGTCTGGCCACCAAGAATACCCATCACCTACTTAAATTATTGAGAGGTAAAGAGATCTCAGCGATTCCCCGAATAATTTAGCATCATCAGTAACCATAAGAGAGCACGAGGGGCAGGAATAAATCAAGGATGCGAATAAAATTTCGAAATCCCTTTAATCCATGAATCATGTCATAACTTCAAGAGCAAATAATATTTTACTCATAAAATAAGTTGATGAGTCTTTCGAGCTGAAGGACAGCGAGTAATTTCAAAATAAGGAGGAATTTCAAATCAATCTGACGAATAGCGCGGATTTGCACGATATCCAAAATATCCAGAATACCAGAGATATCTAGAATACATAAGATATCCAAAATATACAAGACATGCGAGATATCCAAGGTCTGTAAGAGATACAAAATCTGCCAGACAGCACAGAATTAAAAGAATTATCCGAAAATGTTACTGGAATGAAAGATAATTAATAGCTAATTTAGCTCGTAGCCAAATCAAATGAAATATCATCACAGTAAATTGCAAAATAGGTTCTCGAAATCAATAAGCAGTTACTAATTTAAGCCTCTCTCACGAATACCTTTAATTTAGGCCCTCTTTACGCATTTAGTGAATCCAAATAGGCAGTAAGAGAGGTTGGGGTGGAGATTCTGAAACAGAAATAGGATTAAGTGAAGATGACACAGCTTTTGAAGTTGTTTGGAATTATTGGTGAGTAGTTTCCGATCAGCGACATATCTCAAGATAGTTTAGCAATGCTTGCGAAAGTTATAGAAAGCCTCTAAAAGAACATGTCTTAAATTCGTTTTTCAGACATATTTCCCGCTGAGCACATTTTTGACTCGTTCGCAGATAAGAAATAAATCTTCATGCTTCTCGCAAGCAACTTATCGAAGTACGCAGTGAGTGAGAACATACATCAAATTGGGATATTCGTCCGGAGAACATTTCACGACCCTGACCTCGAGGGGGAAATCACTTGGGACTTCATTTTGAATTTATGCCAAAAAATCGACAATCTCGAAGAAGAGGAAATCCAAATGAATCTCGAAAAGGTCGAGAGCATCCTCACAAAAGTCAGGATCAATATATGGATAGAGAAATTCGACAACTTTGTTGAAAAGGTCCTACAATCTAAAAACAAAGTGAAACTCCTAGATATTTTCTGTAACTACCTGAGCAATGCAGTGCCAAAAGCAGATGCTTTTAATTTTATAAAAATGCTGGCGGAAGTCGATGGCAGCGATATCATCGCAGCAACCTTGCAAAATATGCAATGATATACACGTCCAATTAATCCCATCACTATGAAGCCTATAAATTTTGCAAGCAGTATATTCAAACTGAATATTAATTAATGATTAATTCAATATTAAATAGTTCAGTGTTCAGAATGCCGACTTATTTATTTTAATCTTTGGGGTTGGGGTTGGGGTTGGGGTTGGGGTTGGGGTTGGGGTTGGGGTTGGGGTTGGGGTTGGGGTTGGGA